>NC_047118.1:1789776-1809900 GCF_902500255.1 Thalassophryne amazonica | reverse complement strand
AGACAGAGAGAGAGAGACAGAGAGAGAGAGACAGAGAGAGAGAGAGATTTTTTTCCACTTTGGTCTCTTTCATTGAAACTGAACACATCAGCATTGTTGCACGAGTGTGTACGATCACGATGTTTTTCTTCTTTATCTCCGTCTCCAAGGACTAAACGAGTCTTTGAATCTGCACTCAGCCACTCAGCAGTCCTGTCTCCTTCCTTTACTTCCTTCCTTCCTTCCTATCCATCTCACGTCCCCTATTTCACTCCACCTCTTCCTTCTCTCTCTTTCTCTCTCTCTCTCTGAAGGATGGCGGTATTCCCACATTTCTGGGTCACTATGGTAACGCTGCAGTAAGAAAGGAATGGAGGCCGCATGAGAAGGGGGAGCAGGAAGCGGCAAATAGGCGGGGGTGGGGTACAGGGAGGGGCTGGGGATGTGCGAACAATCCTAATGCTCCTTCACTGATCATCAATTGTGTGTTTTCCCCACTCCACCCCCCCCTTCCTTGTTCCACCCTAAACCCCAACAGACCCCCCCCCTCGCTGATTTATCTCTTTTCATTTGTATCGCTCTCTTTCGATGCTCATTACTCTCGCGCTCCGGCCGCCATCCTTCTCCCTGTGGTTTTAAAACTCAATCTCCATACAGTGTAAGTCATTGTTATCATTATTATTATTGGGTCATTTAGCAGGGTAACGCTGGTATCCATGGCAACTCGCACAAGTGGCACCGATTCCTTGGTGAATACCAATATAGACAAGCATCCATCAATATCCCAGTGAGTCATTATCAGTCTAATGGTGAGGTCGCTGCTGTCATGGTGGACTATAAATAATGCCACCTCATTAGGCAGCCGCGGCCGCCACCGCTCTGTGTGGAACCAGGCCCGACTCGTGCAAAGCGGTGGCAGAGGTGGCGTGACCCCTGCACGGTCCACAGCGCCTGAATGTGCACAGGTGTAGCTGGAGCCGTGCTTGAACACCGCTAAAGCTACATGGCGTTACGTGTACATTGCAGCGGCTGTGCAGGAAGGAGACGGTTGGACTCATGAACCCAGCAGTGGAGTAAATAAGGTGCCACAGTCACACAGGTGGGCACGGCTGCAGATGCTGCCCCCGTGTCACCGTCTGTATTGGTTGTTCTTCACACACACACACAGAGCAAGGTCTGCAGGACTGCAGTGCTGCTGCCTGTCAGTACTCCTCTGTAGGTAATCGATAGAGTGACGACACAGCTGAGACTGGGAGAGATAGAAAGAAAGAGCGAGCGAGAGAGTTTTACCTCAATCATCACCTTCTTGCCTCAAGTTACTGCTGCAACTATTTGAATCATCTAGCGCTGCAGCAGCGGGTGGTGGCGAGCAGCAGACTCCATGTGCATGTGAGTTTTTGCCTCTCGGCCCCAAAGGGACCCAGATGGACGTTGATACATCCTGCCGCAATCGTCTGTCTGATTGTCCATTTGTCTGTCAGTTGACGTTACTTCAACACATTCTGGTCACTCGCACTGAAGGCAGCTTTTGATAACTTTGGGCATTTGGCATCGGGCACGACGAATTGACTTCAACATAAATTAATTCAAGTCCAGTCAAGTCTGGGATCATGCACTGGCGCTGTGCTTTGCTGCATCTGCAACTCCGCGGAACCGCCTTGGGTACCTGGACAGCAACCACCCAGGCAGACAACGGTTCATTCCCACATCTCTAAGATAGCCCTCTATCTGCCACATCCAGGTGACACATGGGCGTGTCCTTGGATTTCTCCATCTACTGGGGTCTTCGTCACTCAGGCACCTGCGTGCCGGCTCATGCACAGAGAAACGGGCCACATGGCCAAAAAGTCACAACTGACACTCCATCACAAGGCAAGTGATAATAGCCTTCCTAAATTCAAGTCAGAAAAAAAAAAAAAAAAAAATGTTGACTCCCACTGGATTTCATGCCAGTCAGGTTACTTCTGCAAGCGAAGTCAGGGCTCATTTCATCATCATGGCACTCGCTTGGTGGTGAGGAAGACTATCTCTTGATTGATTCCCAGATCCCGGATATCTACCTCCAGAGTCGATGTAGAGATGTCTGTGCATGGGTTTGTTTAACGTGGGAATGTTGTTGCATGTTGACATACACATGATTACTGGCAGATCCTTACCCTGGTCCAATGGCTGGGAAATCCCAGAGGATCGGGATGCAAGATCCACTTTCACAGCTGTTGGGTTACAAGCCATCACCTCCCCTGCTTGATCTACCATTGAGGACTTCTTGTTTCACCAGAGCCCCGTTAGCTATCTCATGCTAAGGGTTCCTGTTGGACCTTCATGGTTACCATAGTGGCCACTGGACACACAAGCTCACCTCCATGTTTTACCCCAACAGGTAATCTCCTACTTGATCCACTATCCAGGTGTCACAACGTGGACAAGGAGTTGGATTTTTTACACCCAGGACTGATTTGCAGAGGAATGAAGTTGGATGCTGTAAAAGCTAAAGGTCATGTTTCTGGTTTTGACCCAGAACAAGATACAACCCAAGATCCAAAAAGTTGGGAGGATGTGGAAACTCCATGAAAGGCTGAGTCTTTGAGGATCAAAGATGAGAAGAGTAGCTACAGTTTGTCATCAAAGGCATAAGAAATTTATTGAAATGTATAAAAATGTTCTTCAAAGATTGGATGTGATTTGCATATTTCTTGCTCTGTAGTGCATAAAATCATGAAAGGGTTAAATAAATATAGAGAAATTTCCGTGTAAAAAGGGCAATGGTGTAAGTTTGTAAGTTCAGCCCCTGAGATCTCCTGATCCCTCAGAAGTCACTACATCAAGAACAGTGATTCATCAATAGCTGATATCACCACGTGGGAAAGGATTAAACACATGGTTAACATGGGCTTTGCCTTCAAGTGATGAGCAGCTTTGCTAAGTTTAACTGATTTATATGTATTTTTACTTGCTATTGATCATTGATTGTTTTAGATGGTTGCTGTTGGTATGAATGTGTCCTGTCTGTGTCAGTGTCTGTCTGTCATGTGCAAATACTCGTATGTCCAACAGGTTGTCTGGAGTCTGTTCCATTTTGATTGTGTTATTTGTGTTCATGGCATTTTTGCTTGGTTGGTGGTCATATGCGTAAATGTGTCTGTTGTGAGCTTTCTCGTGTTTAGTAAGGACAAAGATTTGGGATATTTGTGATGCTACATCAACTGTTTAGTTGTGGGTCTAGGTGTAAAATGTACAGCCCGATGATGACTGAATATAAAGTTAAATTAAAGAGGAAATAAAGGCTAACTGAATATGGAGTTCAATGAAAGTGAAGAAACTTAATGTAGAGCTAATTGAAAGCTTACCTAATATACTGTGAACTGAATATATAAATAGTTGAATATACAGTCAGGCCCACAGTCCACACAGTCAAATGAGATTGTAATTGTTGTGTGGGCCGCTGAAGAGGAGGTACTGCTGGCCCACCACCAGATGGCGCCTGTCAATGAGACAGGGACGACGGAGTGCAGCTGATTACGCAATCGACTTCCGTGTTGCGGCAGCAAGGCCCAGTTGGAATTCAGTCTCACTCTGCGCCGCCTTTGTAAACGGGCTGTCTCCGGCCCTAAAGGAGCATCTGGTGGCTAAGGATCAGCCGCGGGATTTAGACGGGCTTATCGATCTGGTTATTCATTTAGACAATCGGCTAGAGGAATTCAAGCGGGAGCGAGATGAAGGGCGTGGCCGGGTGCGCGCCGTCCCTCTCCCTTCCAGATCCGAAGTAGCTCCGTCCTCTCCCCGCTCCAAAGCCAGGGCTCTCCACGTTGCACCAGCTCCCCCTGCTGACAAAGCTATGGACACAAGCAGGGCTAAAATGAAAGTGAAAGAAAGACAAAGGAGGCTGGCCCGTGGCGAGTTTTTTTACTGTGGCTCAAGTGAGCATGTGCAGAACAACTGCCCCAAACAGTTAAACTCCAATGCTCACCCTTAGAGACTGGGCTAAAGGTGAGCCATACTAACCACACGGGCATTCCACGAAAATGCGCACGACTCCCAGTCACAATCCTTTGTGGGGATTTAACCCTTACTGCTCCAGCACTGATTGACACAGGATCGGAAGGGAACCTACTGGATAGTAGGTGGGCTAAGGCCGTAGGGCTCCCTCTGGTGGCCATTCCTTCACCATTGAGGGTGCGGGCACTAGATGGCACCCTACTACCAGAAATCACACATCAGACACGGCTTTTAACCTTGGTCGTCTCTGGTAATCACAGGGAGGAGATTGTGTTTTATGTAACACCTTCTATTCTACCTCCAGGGTTATTTTGGGCTACCCATGGATGATAAAACACAATCACCGGATTGATTGGCCGTCTGGGGTTGTGGCTCAGTGGAGCGAAACCTGCCACCAGGAGTGTTTAAGATCCTCGGTGCCACCTGGCGTTGAAGTAAAAGAGGAGGTCAAAGTTCTCTCCAATCTTACGGAGGTGCCGGCTGAGTATCATGACCTTGCTGATGTCTTCAGCAAGGATCTGGCCCTCACCCTGCCCCCACATCGACCGTATGATTGTGCCATTGATTTGATTTCAGGCGCTGAGTATCCATCCAGCAGGCTGTACAACCTCTCATGTCCTGAGCGCGAATCAATGGAGACCTACATCCGGGACTCTTTAGCTGCCGGGCTAATCCGAAATTCTTCATCCCCGTTAGTTTCTGTGTAGGCTCTCAGTTGTCCAGGTGGTTTCCATAGTAGAGAAGCTTGAATCTTCGACTGGACTGGGTTGCTTGACGCAAGGACATTTCGCTTCAAATTGCAGAAGCTTCCTCAGCTAAAATTCTTGCTCTGGTGGTCTGACTTCTGTCTTGACTCTTGTAGAGAAGAATAATCAAGAAGTCACAAAAGCTGGAGTTTTAAACCTAACCAGACCCCTCTTGTACATGGAGCGAGTGGAGAAGACAGCCTTGACGTCTTTCACGGGCATCTCTCCCAGTCACTGGTTCAGATATGTTGATGACACATGGGTTAAAATCAATCAACAGGAAGTTGAGGACTTTACAGAACACATCAACTCGGTGGACGCCAATATCAAGTTCACACGTGAGGATGCCAGAAACAACCATTTAGCCTTCTTGGACTGTGATGTTACGATTGGAGAGAACAGGCAGCTCCAGACAGGGGTTTACAGAAAACCAACTCACACTGACCAATATCTGCTCTTTGGCTCAAACCACCCCCTTCAACACAAGCTCGGGGTGATCAGGACGCTTCAACACAGAACCCTACAGGTGCCCACAACTGCAGAGGGAAGGACTAAAGAACAACAACTTGTCCGGAAAGCCCTCACAGTATGTGGGTACCCACGATAGTCCTTGGACAAAGTGCAGAAGTCCCAGAGAACAAAGAGACCAGATAGACAGGAGACGGAGACAAGAAGAGGAGTGTCTCTCCCTTATTTAGCAGAAGTAGGGGAAAAACTACAGAGGATCTTCAGACAGCACAAAATCCCAGTTTACTTTAAACTGGTTCACACCTTGAGACAGAAATTAGTTCACCCTAAGGACAGGATCCCTAGTTACAAACAGAGCAATGTAGTGTATTCTATCAGATGTCAGGAAAACTGTAATGAACACTACATAGGTGAGACTAAGCAACCTTTACACAAAAGGCTATACCAGCACCGCAGAGAGGGAGCCAGTGGACCTCAGTCTGCAGTTCATCTCCACCTTAAAAACACTAACCACACATTTGAGGACAAGGAAGTTAAAATATTAGCCAGAGAGAAGAAATGGTTTGAGAGAGGGGTCAAGGAGGCATTCTTTGTGAAACGTTTGAAACCTAGCCTTAACCGGGGAGGGGGTCTGAGACACGCTTTATCCCCTGTTTACAATAGGGTACTCAGGTCAAAGCAGTTTCAGTCTTTTGTTCATGGTAATGAGTCATTCACGTCATCAGCAGAGTCGTCAAGGAAGCCATCAGGAGAGGGACAGCTGCCCTGTCATTAGGAGGGTGCTAACTAGAGCACAATAGCTGCTAATTAGAGCTATTATTTAGAGCTATTATTTAGCAGTCTGCCTCTCGGTAAGAGGGGTCTGGTTAGGTTTAAAACTCCAGTTTTTGTGACTTCTTGATTATTCTTCTCTACAAGAGTCAAGACAGAAGTCAGACCACCAGAGCAAGAATTTTAGCTGAGGAAGCTTCTGCGATTTGAAGCGAAACGTCCTCGCGTCAAGCAACCCAGTCCAGTCGAAGATTCAAGCTTCTCTACTATGGTCATCCCCGTTAGGTGCAGGTTTCTTTTTTGTGGGTAAGAAGGACGGCGGTCTCCATCCATGCATTGATTATAGAGGGCTGAATGAGATTACGGGTCGCAACCGATATCCATTACCTCTCTTAGATTCAGTGTTCATGCCGCTACATGGAGCCAAAATATTCACAAAGTTGGATCTTAGGAATGCCTACCATCTAGTTCGGATAAGGAAGGGAGACGAATGGAAGATGGCATTTAACACCCCCTTAGGGCACTTTGAGTACCTGGTCATGCCGTTCGGCCTCACCAACGCCCTCGCGACGTTCCAGGCTTTGGTTAACGACGTTCTGCGGGATTTCCTGCACCGATTCATCTTTGTATACCTAGACAATATCCTCATCTTCTCCCAGGTCTCTGAGAATCATGTTAGGCATGTCCATCAGGTCCTTCAGCAGTTATTGGAGAACTGGCTGTTTGTGAAGGCCGAGAAGTGCGAGTTCCATCGCACCTCTCTGTCCTTCTTGGAGTTCATTATCTCCTACAACTCCATCACACCCAATCCGGCTAAGGTAGCTGCGGTGAGAGATTGACCCCAAACGGTAAATTGTAGGAAGCTTCAACAGTTCCTAGGGTTCGTCAATTTTTACAGGTTTATTAAGGGCTACAGTCAGGTAGTTAGCCCCCTTACAGCCCTGACCTCCAACAAAGTCCCCTTCACCTGGTTGGATCGGTGCGAAGCCGCGTTTAGGGAGTTGAAACACCGGTTGTTCGACTGCACCAATTCTGGTGCAGTCTGGTGCAGCCCGATCCTAGCTGCCAGTTTATCGTTGAAGTGAAAACAGAATTTAAAAAATAACTTTTTAAAAATTCTTTTTCCTATTTGTTCTGCAATAAAATGTGAATTTAAATTCTGAGTGCTACAGTCCATTTTTAAAGATTTCTTCTTCTTATATGTACATACATGTATTTGACTCCTATTCAAGGCTGCTGTTCCTGGACTTCACTTCTGCGTTCAACACCATCATCCCGCAGAAACTGGTTTCCAAGCTGGCTGAACTAGGAGCCCCTTCAGCACTGTGCAACTGGATCCTGGACTTCCTGACTGGGAGGCCACAGAGTGTCAGGATCAACACCACCTCATCCTCCACCATCATCCTGAACACTGGCTCACCCCAGGGTTATGTGCTCAGTCCACTGCTATACACATTGATGACTTTTGACTGCAGAGCCCAGCACAAGAATAATCTTGTTGTTAAGTTTGCAGATGATACAGCAGTGATCATGCTCATTAGCCAAGGGAACGAGACAGCGTACAGGCGAGAAGTGGAGAACCTGACACGGTGGTGCGGAGACAACAACCTCATCCTCAACACCAAGAAGACCAAGGAGATAGTTGTTGACTTCCGCAGGTCAGGCCCCATCACCCCTCCCCCCTCTACATCAATGGAGCAGCGGTGGAGATCGTCTCCTCCATCAGGTATCTTGGAGTCCACCTCTCCAACACTCTCACCTGGCACACCGACACCACGGCTGTCATCAAGAAAGCCCACCAACGTCTCTATTTTTTGAGGAAATTGGGAAGGGCCGGACTGAACACCGAGGTCCTCAGGGCCTTCTACAGCTGTGCAGTGGAGAGTGTTCCTGTCCTGCTGCCTCCCTGTGTGGTATGGTGGCTGCACGGTGGTGGAGAAGAAAGCGCTGCAGCAGGTGGTGAAGTCTGCACAGAGGACCATCGGATGCAGCTTACCACCCATTGGGGACATCTACATCTCCAGATGTAGGGACAAAGCCACCTGCATCCTCCGAGACTCCACCCACCCTGCGCACAGTCTGTTCACACCCCTTCCCTCTGGAAGGAGGCTGTGCAGCATCTGGGCAAGAACATCCAGACTGAAAAACAGCTTCTACCCGAATGCTGTCAGACTGTTGAACAGTTCAACATCCACCACCAAACTGTGAACATTGGACTACATGCACATTGTCACCTTCTTAATACTCTAACGATGCTGCTGCTGCTGACCCTGTGCCTTGTATAATATATTCTATGGCCCCAGGGGTGCACATATTGCACATTGCAAACTTTAAATTGCAAAAGTTTATACAATAGGTTAGGTTAAAAAAAAAATTGTCCCAGTTAACTACACCAAGACCTGGAGAAACTGCATTTCGTTCTGCCTGTGCGTTTACACATAACCAAGACGCGTTACGAATGTCATTTTTCTGTCATTCCTGACACATTCCTGACATTCTTAATGTGACTTAACGCCTCTGAATATGTTTCTTAATAGTGTGTGTTGGTGCGTGATATTCTTGATATTCGTGGAGCATGTTTTTGTCTGTCAAAACATCTTTCACGAATGTCACACACCACCCTCATTTCGCCTCACGTCGTGGAGGTCGCAACTGAGCGTATTGATCCGTCTTGATGAGTATTGATCCTTAATAGAACGTGACAACGTTCGTAGTGGTTCCTGTGATGGTTCTTGGAGCTCAAACTGTCACGTGTTATTATGAAGTGACACGGAAACTGTCAAGTTTTGACACGACTTGTAACGCAGTGCCACATTTCACTGTGCGCCACGACGAATCAGTTTTCTGTCACGTGTGCACAATTAAACTCGGCTCCAAGTGTCGTTCCACAGTTCCTGCTGAAGCTCCTCAGGATGCTCCTGCAGGTGTTCTACCTGCTGTTGTAACCGATGAGCGGGAGAACGAGTCTGAGCAACCAGAGGAGCGAGAGGAGACTCACGTGCAGCCAGACATCTCTGCACCTCCTCCAGTCTGGCGGAGGAAGAAGCGCGCGCACAATTAAACCAACACAATTAAACCCTGCTGCATCGCATTCAGTTTGATTGCTGACACCAAGTCGGCTAAAAGTTTAATTTCAGTGCTCTTCAGCGCGCTCCTGCAGGTGTTCCACCTGCTGCATGTGCCTGATGTTTGGGAAAATACGTGAGACGCATGAAGCCACACATCTGGCTCTGTCCTCCTCCTCCTCTCTGCACCACTCCATGGCACAGAGCCCAACTACACATGCAGTCACAAAGTTCTTCTGAAAAACTGGAGCGATCTGAATTCGGTTGGATGAATATGGGTGTGTGTGTGGAGACAATTCACCTTCACAATGTGACAGAACTTAACGATGCGCTGTTACGCGCAATAGCGCGCAACAACGCGGAACATTATTCTTGACCGTGCGTAATGGTTCCCGATAATTCTCCAGCAACATGTGCCATTAGTCGTAACGTGTGGTCACAGGTTGCAGCAGTTCCTGAGGACACCTGACGCCTCTGCCCCGAATCATCACATTCGTGATCAGCGGCTAAGAATGTGTACTTCGTGGCATTCGTGACTTGTCGTCGTTATGTGTAAACGCAGCAACTTGTGACAATAAAAGTGAGTCTGAGTCTGAATTGGATTCAAATAGTACATTGTATTTAAACTCTGGAATTAAATTTTATTCTGGTTGCAATTATTGTTCTTGCAAAATCTGGCTAAGGAATAAGTGGGCTACAAAAGCAGAATAAAACAATAATCTGAGTAGTACAAAGCTCACTGAAAGCAAAATAACAAAATATGAATATAATGCTAACTCAAACCAGAATAAAAAACAAACAAACAAACAAAAAACCCAACAAAAACAGAACTAGAGCACTGTGCTCTTAGAGTGCAAAGCTAGTTGACAATTCCACAAAATTTTACCTTAGAAAAAATTTTCAGCACAAAGTCCTGTTAGAAGTGACTTTTCAAAAGCTAAATTAGATGTGATTAAATGTCAGGAGGATGAATTTAGATCATGTGCTTGAATCAACATTTTTTTGTGATGGTGTGAGTTTTTTTCCCAACTTTTTTGGTTTCTGAATTCTTTTTCAGATAATTTTCACAGAATGTTGGTTATCTCTGCTGTGCAAAAAATTTGTTGTTGCTTTTGCACACTTGGTTTCCGACTGATAGCTGGAAGACAAAGAGGTATTCTTATATATATATATATATATATATATATATATATATATATATATATATATATATATATATATATATATATATATATATATATATATATTTTTTTTAATTTAGTAGACACCCATGCAACAAAATTTCACTCATATACAACAACAAAACTCATAAACAAAGTAGTCAAAGAAAAAAAGACAGTAAGAAAAAATAAACAATGTACATGGTGCCTAAAGGCGTATAGGCAGAAGCAAAGCTTATCAACGCCTCCATGAAGTTAAATCAACCCAGGCATATGTGCCTGTTCATAAAGTTCATTTCTAAACAAAATCTGAACAACAGCAGCTCATAATTACAATTAAAAGAAAACAAATATTTCCCTAACAGCTCCAATACAAGCTGGTTACCACCTCCATATTTCAGTAGAAAACGTTCAAGTATGACACCTTCATAGAACACAACTCAACCACTTTCATCTCATACATATCTGAAGAATTCCATTTCTTTGTATACATATTTGAACTGGTTGATATTTGGACATCGCTTGAGTTTCTCAGGTAGAATATTCCATTTTTTAGGACCACTAATGAATACACAGAAGCATATATATATATATGAAAATAAAGTGCACTGAAAGAATAAAATCTGAAAATAAAAACTGAAAGCAGAATACAAAAAAAAAAAAAAATAGAATATAAAGCCTACTGAAAGGAGAACAAAAAAATCTGAATGTAAATTTCACTGAATGCAGAATAGAAGAAAATCAGAATATTAAGCCAACTGAATGTAAAACTAATCAAAATGAAACTTGAATATAAAGTTAACTGAACATAACTGAACATAAAACTCAGAAAATCAAGTCATCTAAAGTGACAAAAACATAAAAATAACAGCCTATTTCATATTATATAATATTAATCATTTTGTACTGTAACAATAAATAATAATAAAAAAAATGGATTAAACCCACTAAACTCTGAGGAAGGCTTATAAAATGTACAGATGCACTTCACAAATCCAGAGAGAGAAGGTTGGGAGGTGAAGCTGCTGTTTGTCACCTCCTGTGAGGTCCAGACCTGAGAAGACTCTTAATGCCCCTCAATGTCTGCATATGTATTTATAATTGCACATTGTTTGTTCATACAGATCGTCAGCACCTTTTCCTGCTCCAGTCTGGAATGCTGAATATCAGCAATAACCAGCCCAGATAGTCGACTGAAACGCTCTCATCTGTGTTGTCAGAGCACCGTCAGATGTCAGGATTCTAGGGGCTCTGTGATAACGGACATGTGGCTGAGAGCCAGTCGCCGGGGTGCAGACTGCAGCCTGTGATAGTGTCATATCACAAGTCAACATGCTGCAAAGGCTGGCGCCTCCTTAAAGGCCTGTTTTTACTGCATGCCGTCACACGCGTTGGCTGGTGGACCGCTGATACCTCAGCACAGTCTGCCAGAACATATGCTGCTGAGTCTCTGGAAAAAAACAAAACAAAACACACCAGCAGACATCTCTTCATGCATAGCTGTGTATGAAATCATGTCCCTGAAACGCTTGTTATAAATCACACCCCGAGTCGCTCATTGGATTTTTTTTTACCTTCTCGTGGTAAAAAAACATATTCTCTTGGCTCACTCTTACTGGAAAAACACCTGATGTCAAAGCTGGCCTCGTCGACCATGTGGGGACCAAGTGTGTGATGTTTGGTGACCATGTTGTAATTTGTTTAACAGTGGACATAACAAATTAGATAAAAACACCTCTCATACATGTTGCTTTTCAGGAATTTCAATAATGATTTTCAGTGATAAAAAGCTGAAAAATCTTCAAGAGAACTTATTAGGACCTATAGCTACAAAATACTTTCAATTTTCAGGGGAAAATTGTACAAATCTAGACTTGAATGTGCATCATTAAAATGTGAGTGTGGAAAATGACCTGTCTGATGTAATTCATATATTTTTTTAAATTTTCTCATGGTGAAAACATGTTCTAGTCACTATAAAACATGTTTTACTCCATTTAAAATGTATTTAAGTTCATTTAAAATGTTTTGGTGACTGTAAAACATATTTTAGTCAAATGTGTTCCAGAAAAAAATCACATGTACATAAGCACAGTCTTTGCCATGAAGCTCAAAATTGAGCTCAGGTGCCTCCTGTTTCCACTGATCAACCTTGAGATGTTTCTACAGCTTAATTGGAGTCCACCTGGGGTAAATTCAGTTGATTGGACATGATTTGGAAAGACACACACCTGTCTACATATAAGGTCCCACAGCTGACAGTCAGAGCACAAACCAAGCATGAAGTCAAAAGAATTGTCTGTAGACCTCAGAGACAGGATTGTCTAGAGACACAAATTTGGGGAAGGGAACAGAAACATTTCTGCTGCTTTGAAGTTGTCAATGAGCACAGTGGACTCCATCATGGAAGAAGTTCAGATCCACCAGGATTCTTCCTAGAGCTGGACGCCCGTCTAAACTGAGTGATCAGGGGAGAAGGACCTTAGTCAGGGAGGTGACCAAGAACCCGATGGTCACTCTGTCAGAGCTCCAGCATTCCTCTGTGGAGAGAGGAGAACCTTCTAGAAGGACAACCATCTCTGCAGCAATCCACCAATCAGGCCTGTATGGAAGAGTGTCCAGACGGAAGCCACTCCTTAGTAAAAGGCACATGGCAGCCCACCTGGAGTTTGACAAAAGGCACCTGAAGGACTCTCAGACCAGGAGAAACAAAATTCTCTGGTCTGATGAGACAGAGATTGAACTCTTTGGCATCATGTTTGGAGGAAACCAGGCACCATCCCTACAGTGAAGCATGGTGGTGGCAGCATCATGCTGTGGGGATGTTTTTCAGCAGCAGGAACTGGGAGACTAGTCAGGATTGAGGGAAAGATGAATGCAGCAATGTACAGAGACATCCTGGATGAAAACCTGCTCCAGAGCGCTCTTGACCTCAGACTGGGGCGATGGTTCGTCTTTCAGCAGGACAATGACCCTAAGCACACAGTCAAGATATCAAAGAAGTGGCTTCAGGACAACTCTGTGAATGTCCTTGAGTGGTCCAGCCAGAGTCCAGACCTGAATCTGACTGAACATCTCTGGAGAGATCTGAAAATGTCTGTGCACCGACGCTCCCCATCCAACCTGATGGATCTTCAGAGTTGCTGCAAAGAGGAATGGACCAAACTGTCCAACGGTAGGTGCACCAAGCTTGTGGCATCATATTCAAGAAGACTTGAGGCTGTAATTGCTGCCAAATGTGCATCAACAAAGTATTAAACAAAGGCTGTGAATACTTATATACATGTGATTTATTAGGCTATTTATTTATTTATAAATCTACAAACATTTCACAAAATCTTTTCTCATGTTGTCATTATGGGGTGTTGTGAGTAGAAGTTTAAGAATACAAATGTATTTACTCCATTTTGGAATAAGGCTGTAACATAACAAAATGTAGAAAATGTGAAGTGCTGCGAATACTTTCTGGATGCACTGTATAATAAATATATTATGTGTAGGCAGCAAAGTCACTTAGTGGTTAGCACTGTTGCCTCACAGCAAGAAGGTTGTGGGTTTGCTTATCACCTGTGGCCTTTCTGTGTGGAGTTTGGATGTTCTCCCCGTGTTTGTGTGGGTTTCCTTCAGGTGCTCCGGTTTCCTCCCACATCCAAAGACATGCAGGTTAGATGGACTGGAAACTTGAAATTGAATGTAGGTGTGCTTCTGAGTGTAAATGTGTTTATTTGTCTGTATGTGGCCCTGCGACTGAACCAGGTATATATATATATATATATATATATATATATATATATATAATTAATTACACTTACAAGATTATTCACTACAGTTATAGCAAATAATTCCACGTACCTTTAGCAGAATTAACTTTTTTTTTTTTTTTTTTTAGCAGATTTAAACCCAAACTGTTCAGAATGTTGGCATCCATTATGGGAAAACTCCTCATTATTATGACGTGAAAGTGAGGCTGGGGTCACATGGTTTTGTTTACATTCTGTTGCCAAAGGGAAGATGATAACAAAAAAGTAGATATCATTTTTGCTTTTAGGCTGAATAGGAAGAAAAGAAAAGAGAAACAACACAGGGATACATGGGGGGGGGGGGGGGGGGGGGTCAAGGATTATTTTGTCTGACGGATTATACCGAGGTAAATTCTTTGATTCTCTGTCCTGAACAGAAATTTTCATGTTGCACCTCATTGATTTGACTTGAGTTTTTCTTTTGGAACACTTTCATAGTACTTCACTCTGCATTTTAGCAATAAACAAAGGTTATTGAAAACATAGGCCACTGTCATGGTATATTCAATACTAATAATCCAGTCACTCACTTTTTCAAATTCTGCAGTATTTTAAACTGCACACAGTATTCTCTCTAACTTGTGATCTAGATTGCTAACCTTTGATCCTGATCAGCCATCTTTGACCTTGACCTTAGATTCCACTCGTGGAACTTTGATCTTTATCTTTGATTCTTTTCCTGATTTTTTTACATGATCACTAATCTTTGATTGCTGATCTTGGATCTTGGCCATTGATCCTGATTATTGATTGCTAACCTTTGATCTTTATCTATGATCCTGAACACTGATCTTTGATTCTGATCTTTGACCCTCATCATGGAGGATAGTGTTTTGCTGCCAGTTGTCTGTCAGTCTCTTTTTAATTCCATAATCCAGATAGGAGGACTTGAGCTCCCAACGTTTATCATTACTACCAGCTACAATAAAATGAAATAATTTTTAAGATACAGCAACTGGTGCAGGGTGACGTCAGGTGAAATCGATATTCCAACCAGATCAATGGCAGCACACCAGGCCATCTTGTTGATTTCATACATTTTCTTCTTGGGAAAATGTGTGTGTGTGTGTGTGTATTTTATTGCCATTTGCAGGTATGTTGTCTTGATGCACTATGAATGATGTGCCATAGGTGGTTCATGTTGTTGTTGTTGTTGTTCTCTCTCTCTCTGAGCCACATTACCTCTCCTCTGCAACCTGCCTTCCAATCAATAACTCATCTCTCGATCTCAATTCCCCTCTACCCTCACAGGAAAACAAACGTCCTTACACAGGACAAACAAAGAGAGGGGAGGACAGGGAGGACAGAGGGGACAGGGGGAAGGCAAATGAGAAAACACAGTAAAGCCAGTGTCATATGTAAACATGCTGTTGCAGGGAAGAGGAGGAGAGGAGGAGAGAGGTGAGGGAAAGCAGGAGAGGTGTAAGATAGTGAGGTGGAGGGAGATGGATTGAGAGGAGAGGTACGGGATGGATGACTAGCCGCTGTCTCCAAGGTTACACTTTACAACTGTATCACTGCAGAGCGTGAGAGCGGTGATGTGGCGGGAGATCAGGGTGGGCGTCATGGAGGGTTGACACCGTCATTCATCACACGCCGCTAAATTAAGGAAGACAGAGACACGGCTTCTTTAATGCCCATGACCTTCAAATCCACAACTACCCCCAGGACTGACCCCCAGACAAAGCTTGGTTCATGTCTTGCATCAACCACGATCAAAACAGAGAGGAAGACGACGACAACGACGACAACGACGACATGGACTAGAGCGGAACTCCAGAGACAAACGGCAGAGAGGAGAAGAGTGACGTGTGACAGGCCCCAGGAGGTGGAGCACTTAGAATCCAACCAACCGTGAGAAGTGGCCTTTTCAACCAAAGGGGAAGCAGCAGAAAAAGGAAACCTGCTTGCTGCTCATCATTACTTCTCGCTGCCTTTTCCTTTCTTCAGTCCTCCTCACCGTCCATCAGCTTTTACCTTCTGAAACGTTGTCCACAGAATATCACTCACAGTTTTAAGCTAACAAGAGCTGACACACTACGTCTCAGTCTTTGGGCACACTCAGCGAGCTTCATATATATATTTGCACATTCGCAAAGGTTTTGTTATTTTAAGTCTTTATCCAAGCGGTAAACCTGAACCTTAACTGGAATCAGCGGGTTCAGAAAATGGATGGATGGAAGCAGTGACATTTCTGTCTCTGCATGTTTGACAGTTCTTTGCTGTTCTTTGTTTTGTTTTTAGTTTTGTTATTGGTGATATGACCAAAGCGGATGGTCACCCCACTGAGTCCGGTCTGCTTAAGGTTGCTTCTTTTAATCAAAGTGCCTGAGAGAGTTCTTCCTGACCACTGCTGTCAGTGTGCTTCCTGGGGGCGTGGGGAAGGTGAGACCTTACTCATGACCTGAATCCCATCTGTCTTGCGACATCTGGATGATCAAACCATGTGCTCCATCCCTTTCCCATCAGCTGCTCCAGTAGTACCATGGCTCCCCCAGCAGGCAGGAGCAGGAATAGAAAACACAACAGAAATCAATAATCAGAAAGACTAATCCACTTTAACATCAGTTTTAACATCTAACATTTAACATTGTAATATGCTTGTCTGCAGGAGAGTCTGACACTCACAAGAATTACATTTAGATGAGACTGAATCTGTCCCCGTGGGTGATGTGATTAATAGAAGACAAGCCAAAGATGCAAGACAACTAAGTACAAGATAATTATAAGTTAGAGAGATGAAATAAGTCTTTAATGTGCATTTATTTTCTAGTCCTGTTCATTTCCTCCAACCGCGTCCTCTTTGGTTTCTTTGCTGCCCTGATGTCTGGACTGAGAATACAGAGCTGTTTCTGCTGCTTGCTGTCGGCTCAACTCCACTGATGTAAGCTCTTTGGTCTGGAGTGTTGCATATGCCATAAAGCATTTTACACAATGCTCCATTCTCACATGAGCTGTTCCTCCACGGCGCACCAGAGGGACACGGTGCAGCATCAGGCGTATCCGGGGACACTGAGGCAGAGACAGAGACGTCGTTCTCCCTATTGTATGAAAACCCACCATCAAAATGATTTTAAAGCTACTTACTTGAAGGTTAAAATCCTACATAGTGTTGCTTTAAATGGGTGATATGGAATAACACCAAATGTGCCTAACGCAGTGTAATTCAACCAAAAAATAAAATAAAATAAAATAAAACAAAACAAAAAATGAGAAATGTTACAAATAAGTAGAACATATGCAACTTCAGACACAAATTCAAAAATTTAGCAAGCGGCTACAAAAATGCATGATGCAAACACTTTAAAATGCATTAACGTGAGGAAAAGAGAGCGAGCGAGAGATGAGCTGAAGACATTACAGCCATGGTTATATTGAAGTTCAAGTATTTCTATTTTCATTTCTGTGATGTATATCTCTCATAGGATTTCATGTCAGGAGTTGATTTGAATGATTTGAAAGTGACTTGGGAATGTGCAGGGCCACCGTAATTCACTGTATTTTCTGGAGTATAAGTCACATTTTTCTTTTTCTTTTTTTTTTCATTAGTGTTGGAAGTCCTGTAACTTATACTCTGATGTGATTTATATGCAAAAAAAAAAAAAAAAAAATCACATTTGTTATTAATAGTAATTGTTAGAATGACTATTTATATCTGACTTTTCCAGGAATCAAAGCACTAAACAAAATAAACTAATAAAAGAGTAAATGTTAATCATACACTGCAATAATGCACAAAATGTAAAATTAAATGACTGACAATTCAGAAAAATAGTATGACTTATGGTTTTTTCCTCTTTAAGAGGCTTTTTTTTTGACAATGTGACTTATAGTCTGGAGAATATGGTAAGCCTGAATGCATCTGTAGTCGTACCAGAGGACTCAGCAGGCTCAAGAAAATAATTTATTACATAGGTGAGTACAAAGTTATGAAAACCTTTTTGGCCTCAGTCCCCATCTTGGCAGTGGGATGAGCTGAGATGATCTCAAATCCTGCTGAAAGTGGAGGCAGGAGGCAGAGCCCATCCCCCACAGCAAACAGGGACCCACTGATGGTAGTGAGGTGGTGGAGGGAGTGTCAGGTGGAGAACTGAAAAACAGCAAATAGTGAGTCAGATACTGAATCTTTTAAAGGGTGTGTGTGTGTCCTATTGGTTTGTGGTGATGATTAATGGTATTAATGGCTGGATCAGGTGACCCTGAACCATCCCTTAGTTATGCTGCTATAGACGTAGACTGCTGGGGGGTTCCCATGATGCACTGTTTCTTTCTCTTTTTGCTCTGTATGCACCACTCTGCATTTAATCATTAGTGATTGATCTCTGCTCCCCTCCACAGCATGTCTTTTTCCTGGTTCTTTCCCTCAGCCCCAACCAGTCCCAGCAGAAGACTGCCCCTCCCTGAGCCTGGTTCTGCTGGAGGTTTCTTCCTGTTAAAAGGGAGTTTTTCCTTCCCACTGTAGCTAAGTGCTTGCTCACAGGGGGTCGTTTTGACCGTTGGGGTTTTACATCATTATTGTATGGCCTTGCCTTACAATATAAAGCGCCTTGGGGCAACTGTTTGTTGTGATTTGGCGCTATATAAAAAAAATTGATTGATTGATTGATTGATTAATGGTTTAGGAATATGTTCGTGGTTGGAGTCGATTAGCTGAGCGTCAGTGACTGAATTGGGAGTCTTCTGGTAGAAGTGATGCAGTGCTGCATTTCCAGTTGTGGGAATTTGGTCACACAGTTGCTGAGTCGGCACTATCCACATGATTAAACTCAATTAAATTCACTTAAGTCTGTTTTATGCTTCTCAGTATGACATGAAGGCGTCTGTGCCACATACAGTGTTGTTATGTTATGGCACCTTTTGCCTCTGTAGTGGTGCACCTCTGTACAGGGAGCACACCACTTCACCGACTAAACTAAAACAATCAAAACAAATAATGCGCAGTGCAATATAATTTGCCTTTGCATAAGTCTGTCCGAGTTTTTATGGACCTTAACCCATATTACAGAAACCGCTGGTGTCATAGCTGTAATTACGCCATTAAATTATTTGTAAGATACAAGTTTCTATACAATTCTAGAAGCTATACTGAAACGCTTTGTCAGAAACTGAAGGTTCACCATAGTAGCACCTAGACCAGTTGCATCTGGAAGGGCATCTGGTGTCGAACTTGTGCCAAATTAACATGCAGATTCATCTTGGATCTGTTATTCACCCCGAAGGAAAAAAGGAAAACCTGAAGGAACCTTTCTCAATTCTCAGTAATCACTGAGTCAAACAGACCTTGAGCCTTTATTACTCAGAGACCCCAAGTTTCTCATCATTTTGTGGAAACATGAATTGAAAGTCCACTTTTGACCTTTGACTCCAATGAAATGACACACTGGGGCATCAGTAAGGACTGAGATCAGACTGGAGATTTCCATCTTAAATTACTCAGACACCCCGAGATTCTACTTCATCCATTTTTTACAAATGGCCAAATATTCCTGTTTTGACATTTGATCCTCCTGAAAGAATCCTTCATTCCATTTCAGTACCCTGTGAAGATAGAGGGCTGACTTAGGGCTTAAATGACTCATGAACGACTTTGTATTTGAGACTCAGTGGCTCAGGCCATTGAGGCTTGTTGCAGCACTCCTTCTCATTCCTTGTGGGTTAACAACAACAACGACACAGCATGGAATTCGTCTCCAGTGGCCATTTCACTCCCTGGAAATCTGACAGCTGAGCAGGTTTTCTAATGACGCTAAACACACGTGCGAGAGGCTCACTAACTGGACGCTTCGGTTTCAAGATGGCAGCGCATCTTGAAAATTGTCCATTTGCTGTCCACAACAGCTGCATTTTTATTTATTAGTTTGTTTGTTTTTGTCATTATTAGGCTGCTTTTTTGTATCTCTACCCCAATCAAACAGCCATAAAACAAACACATTTGTACTTTTGGTCTACGCAGAGTGTTCCATGATGCACATCCAAAATGTCCTTGTATTTAGTAAAACTATCAGATCCTTTTACAGTTGTCTAACTGATAAAACCATCTGATCTTTTTATATAAGATTTTTTTCCTCTCCAACCCGTAAGTTGGAGAGGAAATGGCGTCTCACTAATTTAGAAGATCTTCACTTAGCCTGGAAAAAGA
>NC_047118.1:1604776-1784776 GCF_902500255.1 Thalassophryne amazonica | reverse complement strand
ACTCAACCTGTTCTCTGCTCTCACTACAGATCACAGCATAGGTGTCAACCTGACTCCAGAAAGGGCAAAGAGGGTGCAGATTTCTTTGTAATGTCTCCCCCTCCCCTCCCCATCAGCTTTATGTTTCTGTAGTTACTGCAGCGCTGCACATCACCCTTGGTCTTAAAAATAGGAACCAGCACACTTCGTCTCTACTCCTCAGGTATCCTCTCTCTTTCCCTTTCCAATATTTTATTAAACAGTCTGGTTAGAAACTCCACTGCCATCTCTCTTAAACATTTCCATGCCTCCACTGGAATATTATCTGGATCAACTGCCCTTCCATTCTTCATCTTTTTCATAGCTGCCCTCATGTCATCCTTACCCTTGTACTTCCTGATTTACTCTCTCCAAATCATCCAGCCTTTTTTCTCTCTCATTTTTTCATTCATCAGCTCCTCAAAATATTACCTCCACCTTCTCAGCACACACTCCTCACTTGTCAGCACTTTCCATCTGCATCTTTTACCACCCTAACCTGCTGCACATCCTTTCCAGCTCTGTCCCTTTGTCTGGCCAATCGGTACAAGTTCTTTTCTCCTTTCTTAGTATTCAACTTCTTATACAGCTCGCTAAAAGGCTTTTCCTTTGCATTTGGCACTTCTCTTTTTGCCTTACACCACATCTCCTTGTACTCCTGTCTACTTTCTTTATCTCTCTAACTATCCCAATTAGTTTTCACCAACCTCTTTGTCCTTATGCTTTCCTGATCATTTTCATTCCACCGCCAAAATAAAAAAATGGTAAATGGGCTACATTTATACAGCACTTTTCTATTTGCATCAGATGCTCAAAGCGCTTTACACATAATGCCTCACATTCACCCCGATGTGAGCGTGCTGCCATGCAATGTACTCACTACACATGGGAGCAACTATGGGATTAAAGACCTTACCCAAGGGCCCTTAGTGATTTTCCGGTCAGGCTGGGATTTGAACCCAAGTCTCCTCGTCTTCCTTCTACTGTCCAGATGTCACACCCAGTACCTTCCTAACTGTCTCCCTCAACACATTTGCAGTACTTTTCCAGTTGTCAAAAATCCCTTCCCCTCCATCCAGTGTCTCTCTCACCTGTTCACTGAATTTCACACAATATTCTTCAACCATTTGATCCTTTGTGAGCTCTCACTCACTTTCTCTTCTTCACCTCTAAAGTCCTACAAACTACCATCCTATGCTGTCTAGCTACACTCTCTCGCCACAACGTTACAGTCACCAATTTCTTTTAGCATCTACTACACAGAATGTTGTCCACCTGTGTGCACCTTGTTCCACTCTGTTATCCTGTGGTTCTTCCTTTTCTTAAAGTAGGTGTTCACCACAGCCATTTCCATCCTTTTTGCAAAATCAATTACCACCTGCCCTTCCAATCTCACAGCCATTTTCCAAGATAGCTGCCAAAATGTCCCATGCAATTTCACTTATTAAATGATATTGATGTCAAATTCCATTTTGTTATATTTTAGTTTAGTTTCTATTTATAGCATTTGTTATGTTTTATTTCACTTATGCACCAAGTTACAGTGATGTTTATTGCATCTAGTATTAATGGTTTCCATCCAGCACGTTTTTAGTGTTCATGTCTTGTAAGGACTGCATGTCAGCTAATTAAAAGGTGTTTAGTGTTGAAAATATTGTGTTGTTATTTTTTAATATCAACAGTCAACATGGACAAATGCTAATTTATGCCACTAAGCATGTCATATTGTTCTTTGAGCATGAAAAATTTAATCCAATGTGTCTAAAAACCTACAAATTGACACCAAGATCACACAGATCAAATAAGTAAAGACTATTTATTTATTTATTTATTTATTTTTAGGGGAAAAAAAAAATTATGTTGGAGTTGATTTGTCGGCCATCTTGAAATTAGACACTTTCTTGGATTTCATTGATCCTGTAAAACAGATCCATTATGGTGAATATCCAATCATACATCCAATTTGCCACAAATATTTCACAAATCAATGGAATAAAAACATTTCAATGCAAAAAAGTAATTTTCTGTAGGTCATTTTGGCTGCTATCTTGGAAAATGACTGGGACTTTTGGATTTTTAAGTGCCCAGTCTTTCAGATTTGGTAAGTACCCTGGGAATCTTTTTGCCAAACTGGAGCTTCTATCACCATTTGCATGTTTTTGCCTTAAAAGTGATCTGGGGTGGGAATGATGTGAATTTCCATCTGATGAAGGATCTGTTTATGTTTGACTGTTGCATGCAAACAAGGGCTGCTTTGCACGATCCTGATCTGCACACAGCAACTAGTTTTGGGATTAAAGACTTTGAAAAAGGATTCTTCAGTCTGATTAGGGTAACTGAACCTGTGATCGTCTGGTTATAGGAAACAGCTTTTCTCAAAATTTGTGTATGAAGGTGTGAAATTGAGACATTACCATTTCAGTTTTTGAGAAAAAGGCAGGGGTGATGGTCAAGGGGTTACTGCACTTAGTTTGAGTGTGGAAGATTCCTGGTTCAAATCCCATCCCTGTCATTCCTCCATGTAATGTGGAGTTGCGTCAGAAAGGGCATCCGGCGTAAAATGTGTGTCAAATTAATATACAGATCTGCTGTGCGACCCTCAGTGGAAAACAAGGGAGCAGCTGAAGCCCCTGCCTTTACTTATGTGAGATTTGACTAAATGTTTTTGTTTAATTTATTTATTTAGTTTTATTTAATTTAGCTTATGCATTAAAAATGTTTTCACTTTGATTATGTATGCTGGAAAAAAATCAAGAGCAGAATTTGATTTTTTAAAGAATATTTAACTTGAATTGATTTATTATATTTATGAATTTGTAACCGCAGTCTCGTTTGACGGCGGGCTTATACAGTAGTGTTCAGAATAATGGTAGCATCTGCTGTTGATGCTACAAACTCAAAACTATTATGTTCAAACTGCTTTTTTAACAATCCTGTGAATCACTAAACTAGTATTTAGTTGTATAACCACAGTTTTTCATGATTTCTTCACATCTGCAAGGCATTCATTTTGTTGGTTTGGAACCAAGATTTTGCTGGTTTACTAGTGTGCTTGGGGTCATTGTCTTGTTGAAAGACCCATTTCAAGGGCATGTCCTCTTCAGCATAAGGCAACATGACCTCTTCAAGTATTTTGACATATCCAAACTGATCCATGATACCTGGTATGCAATATATAGTCCCAACACCATAGTAAGAGAAACATGCCCATTGTTGTGTGGGCTGCCAGAAGAGGAGGTACTGCTGGCCCACCACCAGAGGGCGAAGTGCGGGCTTCAGGCAAGAGAGGGCGCTGCCGCCACAGACACAGCCGGGGGTGACAGCTGTCACTCATTATCTCTTGACAGCTGTCACCCATCTACACTTCATCATCCCACTCCATAAAGACCGGACGTCACTCAGACACTGCACGAGTGTGTGTTAGAGGTGGAGGTGGAATTCCCACCGTTGTTGTTACTGGGTGTTCACACACCCACATCTGATTGTCTCTGCTCCTCGCCAGCAGTACCAGATCTGACACGCGGAGACAGTGGCCACCTGGGGTGTTCGGGATTTGGCGGCTCCAGTATTCTCCAGGTTCGGTGGCGGAGGAAATCGTGTGGTTCCGGTTCTTCTCAGGACAGACGTCCTCTATCCTCGAGCCTGCCCACACGTCACCTTTGCTAATTGACTATTGTACATATTCTGTAATCTGCTGTGTTTGGTTGTGCTTTTCACAACAGTAAAGTGTTCATATTTGACTCTTTCATTGTCCGTTCATTTACGCCCCCTGTTGTGGGTCCGTGTCACTACACTTTCACAACAGGATATCTTGGCCATCGTCATGGACTCCGAGGGGCGTCACCCAGCCATTGAATGGCCAATGGAAGAGCAGGGTGCACAGGCGTCTGCAGGAGGCGTGATTGGTGAGTTGCAGCACATCCTCACTGCCTTTACGGCTCGGTTGGATCAGATGACCGAGCAAAACATCCTCCTGAACCGCAGGGTGGAGGCTCTCTCCGCACAGGTGGCAGCGAGCGCTCAGGGCGCTGCTGCAGCTCCTCCTCCTGCCGACCCTGTGCAGGATATGAATGTTCCAGTGGTCGTTCAACAACCCCTCCCACCATCCCCTGAAGCATACATAAGCCCCCCAGAGCCGTACGGAGGTTGTGTGGAGACGTGCGCGGACTTTCTCATGCAGTGTTCGCTCGTCTTTGCACAACGTCCCGTCATGTACGCGTCTGATGCTAGTAAAGTAACTTATGTAATTAATCTGCTTCGAGGAGAGGCACGCGCTTGGGCTACGGCGCTTTGGGAGCAAAATTCACTGCTCCTTCATACGTACACTGGGTTTGTGAGGGAGTTCAAAACCGTGTTTGATCAGCCTAACAGGGGAGAGACCGCTTCAACTGTGCTGCTGTCAATGAGACAGGGACGCCAGCGCGCAGCCGCTTATGTAGTCGACTTCCGCATTGCGGCTGCGAGGTCCGGCTGGAATAACGCTGCGCTCCGCGCCGCCTTCATAAACGGACTGTCGTCGGTCCTGAAGGAGCACCTGGTGGCCAAGGACGAACCGCGGGATTTGGATGGACTTATTGATCTCGTTATATGGTTAGACAATCGGTTAGAGGAACACCGTTGGGAGCGAGACGAAGGACGTGGCCGGGGCGCGCCGTCCCTCTCCCTTCCGGGTCTGAAAAGGTTCCGCCCTCCCCACGCCCCACAGCCGCAGCGCTCCGTGGGGCAACAGCACCCCCTGCTGGTGTTGCTAGAGAAACGCGCAGGGCCAATATAAGATCAAATGACAGAATGAGGAGGCTGGTCCACCGGGAGTGTTTTTTCTGCAGCTCAAAGGAGCATATACAGAGAAACTGCCCCAAACGGCCAAAACGACAACACTCGCCTTTAGAGACTGGGCTAAACGGGGGTCATAACATGCACGTGGGACACACACGTATTGCCACACGACTCCCAGTTACAATCCTGAGTGGGGATTTAACCCTTCAAGCCCCAGCACTGGTGGACACGGGGTCAGAAGGGAATCTGCTGGATAGCAGATGGGCTAGGGAAGCAGGGCTCCCTCTGGTGGCGCTTCCTTCACCATTGCAGGTGCGGGCACTAGATGGCACCCTTCTCCCTTTAATCACGCACAAGACACAACCAGTAACTCTGGTAGTGTCTGGGAATCATCGGGAGGAGATCGAGTTTTTTGTGACTCCTTCTACCTCCTGTGTGATTTTGGGCTTCCCTTGGATGTTGAAACACAATCCCCGGATTGATTGGCCGTCTGGGGTGGTGGTTCAGTGGAGCGAAACCTGCCATCAGGTGTGTTTAGGATCCTCGGTTCCTCCCGGTTTACAGGCTAAGGAGGAGGTCAAAGTCCCTCCCAATCTGACAGCGGTGCCGGTTGAGTACCACGATCTTGCTGACGTCTTCAGCAAGGATCTGGCACTCACCCTTCCTCCGCACCGTCCGTACGATTGTGCCATTGATTTGATACCAGGCGTGGAGTTCCCGTCCAGCAGGCTGTACAACCTCTCACGACCTGAACGCGAATCAATGGAGACCTACATCCGGGACTCATTAGCTGCCGGGTTGATCCGAAATTCCACCTCCCCGATGGGTGCAGGTTTCTTTTTTGTGGGCAAGAAAGATGGCGGACTCCGTCCATGCATCGATTACAGGGGGCTGAATGAGATTATGGTTCCCAATCGATACCCGTTGCCCTTGTTGGATTCCGTGTTCACCCCCCTGCATGGAGCCAAAATCTTTACAAAATTGGATCTTCGGAATGCGTATCACCTGGTTCGGGTCCGGAAGGGAGACGAATGGAAGACGGCATTTAACACCCCGTTAGGTCACTTTGAGTACCTGGTCATGCCGTTCGGCCTCACTAACTAACTAAAGAGTCAGAGCTCTATTGAGCTGAGTATTCCATTAACTTTAACTAGTAATGACTTCATGACTTTCTTTGCTAACAAAATTTTAACTATTAGAGAAAAAATTACTCATAACCATCCCAAAGACGTATCGTTATCTTTGGCTGCTTTCAGTGATGCCGGTATTTGGTTAGACTCTTTCTCTCCGATTGTTCTGTCTGAGTTATTTTCATTAGTTACTTCATCCAAACCATCAACATGTTTATTAGACCCCATTCCTACCAGGCTGCTCAAGGAAGCCCTACCATTATTTAATGCTTCGATCTTAAATATGATCAATCTATCTTTGTTAGTTGGCTATGTACCACAGGCTTTTAAGGTGGCAGTAATTAAACCATTACTTAAAAAGCCATCACTTGACCCAGCTATCTTAGCTAATTATAGGCCAATCTCCAACCTTCCTTTTCTCTCAAAAGTTCTTGAAAGGTTAGTTGTAAAACAGCTAACTGATCATCTGCAGAGGAATGGTCTATTTGAAGAGTTTCAGTCAGGTTTTAGAATTCATCATAGTACAGAAACAGCATTAGTGAAGGTTACAAATGATCTTCTTATGGCCTCGGACAGTGGACTCATCTCTGTGCTTGTTCTGTTAGACCTCAGTGCTGCTTTTGATACTGTTGACCATAAAATTTTATTACAGAGATTAGAGCATGTCATAGGTATTAAAGGCACTGCGCTGCGGTGGTTTGAATCATATTTGTCTAATAGATTACAATTTGTTCATGTAAATGGGGAATCTTCTTCACAGACTAAAGTTAATTATGGAGTTCCACAAGGTTCTGTGCTAGGACCAATTTTATTCACTTTATACATGCTTCCCTTAGGCAGTATTATTAGACGGTATTGCTTAAATTTTCATTGTTATGCAGATGATACCCAGCTTTATCTATCCATGAAGCCAGAGGACACACACCAATTAGCTAAACTGCAGGATTGTCTTACAGACATAAAGACATGGATGACCTCTAATTTCCTGCTTTTAAACTCAGATAAAACTGAAGTTATTGTACTTGGCCCCACAAATCTTAGAAACATGGTGTCTAACCAGATCCTTACTCTGGATGGCATTACCCTGACCTCTAGTAATACTGTGAGAAATCTTGGAGTCATTTTTGATCAGGATATGTCATTCAAAGCGCATATTAAACAAATATGTAGGACTGCTTTTTTGCATTTACGCAATATCTCTAAAATCAGAAAGGTCTTGTCTCAGAGTGATGCTGAAAAACTAATTCATGCATTTATTTCCTCTAGGCTGGACTATTGTAATTCATTATTATCAGGTTGTCCTAAAAGTTGCCTAAAAAGCCTTCAGTTAATTCAAAATGCTGCAGCTAGAGTACTGACGGGGACTAGAAGGAGAGAGCATATCTCACCCATATTGGCCTCTCTTCATTGGCTTCCTGTTAATTCTAGAATAGAATTTAAAATTCTTCTTCTTACTTATAAGGTTTTGAATAATCAGGTCCCATCTTATCTTAGGGACCTCGTAGTACCATATCACCCCAATAGAGCGCTTCGCTCTCAGACTGCAGGCTTACTTGTAGTTCCTAGGGTTTGTAAGAGTAGAATGGGAGGCAGAGCCTTCAGCTTTCAGGCTCTCTGTATGCACCACTCTGCATTTAATCATTAGTGATTGATCTCTGCTCCCCTCCACAGCATGTCTTTTTCTGGTTCTCTCCCTCAGCCCCAACCAGTCCCAGCAGAAGACTGCCCCTCCCTGAGCCTGGTTCTGCTGGAGGTTTCTTCCTGTTAAAAGGGAGTTTTTCCTTCCCACTGTAGCCAAGTGCTTGCTCACAGGGGGTCGTTTTGACCGTTGGGGTGTTACATAATTATTGTACGGCCTTGCCTTACAATATAAAGCACCTTGGGGCAACTGTTTGTTGTGATTTGGCGCTATATAAAAAAATTGATTGAATTGATTGATTGACTAACGCCCCCGCAACGTTCCAAGCTTTGGTAAACGATGTCTTGCGGGACTTCCTGCACCGATTCGTCTTCGTATATCTGGACGATATTCTCATCTTTTCCCCGGACCCTGAGACTCATGTCCAGCATGTACGTCAGGTCCTGCAGCGGTTGTTGGAGAACCGGCTGTTTGTGAAGGGCGAGAAGTGTGAGTTTCACCGCAGTTCTTTGTCCTTCCTGGGGTTTATCATCTCCTCTAACTCCGTCGCCCCTGATCCGGCCAAGGTTGCGGCGGTGAGAGATTGGCCCCAACCTACAAGCCGGAGGAAGCTGCAACAGTTCCTCGGCTTTGCAAATTTCTACAGGAGGTTCATAAAGGGCTATAGCCAGGTAGTTAGCCCCCTGACAGCCCTGACCTCTCCAAAAGTCCCCTTCACCTGGTCGGATCGGTGCAAAGCCGCATTCAAGGAGTTGAAACGACGGTTCTCGACTGCACCAGTGCTGGTGCAGCCCGACCTTAGCCGCCAGTTTGTGGTCGAAGTGGACGCCTCTGACTCAGGGATAGGAGCCGTGCTATCCCAGAGCGGAGAGACCGATAAGGTCCTTCACCCATGTGCCTATTTTTCCTGCAGGTTGACCCCAGCTGAACGGAACTATGACGTCGGCAATCAAGAACTCCTTGCGGTGAAAGAGGCTCTTGAGGAGTGGAGACACCTGTTGGAGGGAGCGTCTGTGCCGTTCACGGTTTTCACTGACCATCGGAACCTGGAGTATATCAGGACCGCCAGGCGGCTGAACCCCAGGCAAGCCCGCTGGTCACTGTTCTTTGGGCGTTTTGACTTCCGGATCACCTACCGCCCCGGGACCAAGAACCAGAGATCGGATGCCTTGTCCCGGGTGCATGAAGATGAAGTCAAGACTGAGCTGTCGGATCCACCGGAGCCCATCATTCCGGAGTCCACTATCGTGGCCACCCTCACCTGGGACGTGGAGAAGACCGTCCGGGAGGCCCTGGCACGGAGCCCGGACCCCGGAACAGGGCCGAAGAACAGACTCTATGTCCCACCAGAGGCAAGAGCTGCTGTCTTGGATTTCCGTCATGGTTCTAAGCTCTCCTGTCATCCGGGGGTGCGAAGGACCGTGGCAGTGGTCCGGCAGCGCTTCTGGTGGGCGTCCCTGGAGGCCGACATCTGAGAATATATCCAGGCCTGCACCACCTGTGCCAGGGGCAAGGCAGACCACCAGAAGGCACAGGGACTTCTTCAGCCACTTCCTGTGCCTCATCGCCCCTGGTCCCACATCGGTCTGGATTTTGTCACGGGCCTCCCGCCGTCCCAGGGCATGACAACCATCTTCACGATAGTGGACCGATTCTCCAAGGCGGCCCACTTCGTGGCCCTCCTGAAGCTCCCCACGGCCCAGGAGACTGCAAACCTCCTGGTCCACCACGTCGTCCGTCTGCATGGGATACCTACCGACATCGTCTCTGATCGTGGTCCCCAGTTTTCCTCACACGTCTGGAGGAGCTTCTGCCGGGAACTGGGGGCCACTGTGAGCCTCTCGTCCGGGTATCACCCGCAGACCAATGGACAGGCAGAACGGGCCAATCAGGAATTGGAGCAAGCCCTGCGCTGTGTGACGTCCGCCCACCCGACGGCCTGGAGTGAACATCTGGCCTGGATCGAGTACGCACATAACAGCCAGGTGTCCTCTGCCACTGGCCTCTCCCCATTTGAGGTGTGTTTGGGGTATCAGCCCCCGTTGTTTCCCGTGGTGGAGGGAGAGGTCGGTGTGCCCTTGGTCCAGGCCCACCTGCGGAAGTGCCGTAGGGTGTGGCGCTCCGCCCGTTCTGCCTTGTTAAAGGACGAGGGCGAAGACCCATGCAGACCGCCGGCGGTCCCCGGCCCCTGCTTACCAGCCCGGGCAGGAGGTGTGGCTATCCACAAAGGACATCCCCCTCCAGGTGGACTCTCCAAAGCTCAAGGACAGGTACATTGGACCATATGAAATCCTCAAAATCCTCAGTCCTGCCGCAGTGAAGCTGCGACTCCCAGCTTCACTGCGGATCCACCCGGTTTTTCACGTGTCAAGAATCAAACCCCACCACATCTCACCCCTCTGTGCTCCCGGACCGGCGCCGCCTCCTGCCCAGATCATCGACGGGGAGCCGGCTTGGACTGTGCGCCGGCTCCTGGATGTCCGTCGGATGGGCCGGGGGTTCCAGTATTTGGTGGACTGGGAGGGGTATGGACCCGAAGAACGCTCCTGGGTGAAGAGGAGCTTCATCCTGGACCCGGCCCTCCTGGCCGATTTCTACCACCATCGCCCGGGCAAGCCTGGTCGGGCGCCAGGAGGCGCCCGTTGAGGGGGGGGTCCTGTTGTGTGGGCCGCCAGAAGAGGAGGTACTGCTGGCCCACCACCAGAGGGCACCCTGCCTGAAGTGCGGGCTTCAGGCACGAGAGGGCGCTGCCGCCACGGACACAGCCGGGGGTGACAGCTGTCACTCATTATCTCTTGACAGCTGTCACCCATCTACACTTCATCATCCCACTCCATAAAGACCAGACTTCATCTCCACCTCGTTGCCGAGATATCGTCTAACTTAGGAGGTAACCTTCTCAGCCTGCATATCCAGATAAGTGGTTACTCAGACACTGCACGAGTGTGTGTTAGAGGTGGAGGTGGAATTCCCACCGTTGTTGTTACTGGGTGTTCACACACCCACATCTGATTGTCTCTGCTCCTCGCCAGCAGTACCAGATCCGACACGCGGAGACAGTGGCCACCTGGGGTGTTCGGGATTTGGCGGCTCCAGTATTCTTCAGGTTCGGTGGCGGAGGAAATCGTGTGGTTCCGGTTCTTCTCAGGACAGACGTCCTCTATCCTCAAGCCTGCCCACACGTCACCTTTGCTAATTGACTATTGTACATATTCTGTAATCTGTTGTGTTTGGTTGTGCTTTTCACAACAGTAAAGTGTTCATATTTGACTCTTTCATTGTCCGTTCATTTACGCCCCCTGTTGTGGGTCCGTGTCACTACACTTTCACAACACCCATATCATGATGCTTGCACCACCATGCTTCACTGTCTTCACTGTGAACTGTGGCTTGAATTCAGAGTTTGGGGGTCGTCTCACAAACTGTCTGCGGCCTTTGGACCCAAAAAGAACAATTTTACTCTCATCAGTCCACAAAATATTCCTCCATTTCTCTTTAGGCCAGTTGATGTGTTCTTCGGCAAATTGTAACCTCTTCTGCACGTCTTTTATTTAACAGAGAGACTTTGCAGGGGATTCTTGCAAATAAATTAGCTTCACACAGGCGTCTTCTAACTGTCACAGCACTTACAGGTAACTCTAGACTGTCTTTGATCATCCTGGAGCTGATCAATGGGTGAGCCTTTGCCATTCTGGTTATTCTTCTATCCATTTTGATGGTTGTTTTCCGTTTTCTTCCACGCGTCTCTGTTTTTTTTGTCCATTTTAAAGCATTGGAGATCATTGTAGATGAACAGCCTATACTTTTTTGCACCTGTGTATAAGTTTTCCCCTCTCCAATCAACTTTTTAATCAGACTACGCTGTTCTTCTGATCAATGTCTTGAACGTCCCATTTTCCTCAGGCTTTCAAAGAGAAAAGCATGTTCAACAGGTGCTGGCTTCAACCTTAAATAGGGGACACCTGATTCACACCTGTTTGTTCCACAAAACTGACAAACTCATTGACTGAATGCCACACTACTATTATTGTGAACACCCCCTTTTCTACTTTTTTTTTTTACTAATAGCCCAATTTCATAGCCTTAAGAGTGTGCATATCATGAATGCTTGGTCTTGTTGGATTTGTGAGAATCTACTGAATCTACTGGTACCTTGTTTCCCATGTAACAATAAGAAATATACTCAAAACCTGGATTAATCTTTTTAGTCACAAAGCACTACTATTATTCTGAACACTACTGCATATGATGCATATGATGTAATTTCTCTACTTCCGGGGGAAAAAACACAGAATTTCTCTGAGTTTTTCGGCAAATTACATGCAAACAAAGTGAAAATGCAAAGAAAAAGTGAGGATGTGGTGGAAAGTGGACATGTGTTCATGTTTCAATTTGAAAATAATCCACTGCAGCAGCCACGTCTGACTGTTGTATAGACCTCAGTAGTGGAGTGCATACTGCTGCCAAGGCAAACAGGCCCTTCACTTATGTCAACCACAAAACACAATCCAATCCTTCAGGTTTGAATCTTAAGGCCCCTTCACACATAGTGCGAATATGTACAACTCCAGGTGACGCCTACCTGTCAGAGCAGCTGGCATGTGCGCACCACGAAACATTGCGCCGATGGGCAGGTGTGCACAATGCCGGTGCGACGGTTCGTGCACGTAGGAACACAGTGTCACCAGCTGCACGATGTGGTCACAAAAATATATATATGTCACCCATGGGATTCGAACCTGTGCCTTCCAAAAGCTCTAATTGCCAATCAGAAACTTTACCAAGTGAGCTACCATCACTATCCTTTAAAACATTCTGGAAACTGCCTTATATCAGGAAGCACGTGGGTGTATTTAAAAAAAAAAGACACACCACATGAAACCATCGCATTGTATTAAATCCCTCTCACCAAGTGGGCAATACAAATATGAGCCGTCTGTTCCTCTGTAGATGGCCCATGGTCACTGACATACAGTCATGAAATCGCATGAATGAGAAACAGTTCCCTCATCTCATTCATGTTTACATCTGCTGGCGTGTGTCCTGCCAGCCCGCGCTCATCTTGCCGTGTCTAGGTGGACAGTGTGCTGCAGGACACCGCAGCATATGAAACAGAGCTCAGGTGGGTGATGTTACAGTCAGATCGCCTGCTGCGTGTTACAGTGAGGAAAATAAGTATTTGAACACCCTGCGATTTTGCAAGTTCTTCCACTTAGAAATCATGGAGGGGTCTGAAATTTTCATCTTAGGTGCATGTCCACTGTGAGAGACATAAACTAAAAAAAAAAAAAAAAATCCGGAAATCACAATGTATGATTTTTTAAAATAATTTATTTGTACACTCAACAAAAATATAGCAACAGTTTTGGTTTTGCTCCCATTTTGTATGAGATGAACTCAAAGATCTAAAACTTTTTCCACATACACAATATCACCATTTCCCTCAAATATTGTTCACAAACCAGTCTAAATCTGTGATAGTGAGCACTTCTCCTTTGCTGAGATAATCCATCCCACCTCACAGGTGTGCCATATCAAGATGCTGATTAGACACCATGATTAGTGCACAGGTGTGCCTTAGACTGCCCACAATAAAAGGCCACTCTGAAAGGTGCAGTTTTGTTTTATTGGGGGGGGATACCAGTCAGTATCTGGTGTGACCACCATTTGCCTCATGCAGTGCAACACATCTCCTTCGCATAGAGTTGATCAGGTTGTCAATTGTGGCCTGTGGAATGTTGGTCCACTCCTCTTCAATGGCTGTGCGAAGTTGCTGGATATTAGCAGGAACTGGTACACGCTGTCGTATACGCCGGTCCAGAGCATCCCAAACATGCTCAATGGGTGACATGTCCGGTGAGTATGCCGGCCATGCAAGAACTGGGACATTTTCAGCTTCCAAGAATTGTGTACAGATCCTTGCAACATGGGGCCGTGCATTATCCTGCTGCAACATGAGGTGATGTTCTTGGATGTATGGCACAACAATGGGCCTCAGGATCTCGTCACGGTATCTCTGTGCATTCAAAATGCCATCAATAAAATGCACCTGTGTTCTTCGTCCATAACAGACGCCTGCCCATACCATAACCCCACCGCCACCATGGGCCACTCGATCCACAACACTGACATCAGAAAACCGCTCACCCACACGACCCCACACACGCTGTCTGCCATCTGCCCTGAACAGTGTGAACCGGGATTCATCCGTGAAGAGAACACCTCTCCAACGTGCCAAATGCCAGCGAATGTGAGCATTTGCCCACTCAAGCCGGTTACGACGACGAACTGGAGTCAGGTCGAGACCCCAATGAGGATGACGAGCATGCAGATGAGCTTCCCTGAGACGGTTTCTGACAGTTTGTGCAGAAATTCTTTGGTTATGCAAACTGATTGTTTCAGCAGCTGTCCGAGTGGCTGGTCTCAGACGATCTTGGAGGTGAACATGCTGGATGTGGAGGTCCTGGGCTGGTGTGGTTACACGTGGTCTGCGGTTGTGAGGCTGGTTGGATGTACTGCCAAATTCTCTGAAACGCCTTTGGAGACGGCTTATGGTAGAGAAATGAACATTCAATACACGAGCAACAGCTCTGGTTGACATTCCTGCTGTCAGCATGCCAATTGCACGCTCCCTCAAATCTTGCGACATCTGTGGCATTGTGCTGTGTGATAAAACTGCACCTTTCAGAGTGACCTTTTATTGTGGGCAGTCTAAGGCACACCTGTGCACTAATCATGGTGTCTAATCAGCATCTTGATATGGCACACCTGTGAGGTGGGATGGATTATCTCAGCAAAGGAGAAGTGCTCACTATCACAGATTTAGACTGGTTTGTGAACAATATTTGAGGGAAATGGTGATATTGTGTATGTGGAAAAAGATTTAGATCTTTGAGTTCATCTCATACAAAATGGGAGCAAAACCAAAAGTGTTGCGTTTATATTTTTGTTGAGTGTATGTTACTGCTGCAAATAAGTATTCAAACACCTGTGAAAATCATTGTTAATATTTGGTACAGCAGCCTTTGTTTGCAATTACAGAGGTCAAACATTTCCTGTAGTTTTTCACCAGGTTTTCACACACTGCAGCAGGGACTTTGGTCCACTCCTCCATACAGACCTTTTCCAAATCTTTCAGGTTTGGAGTTTCAGCTCCTTCCAAAGATTTTCTATTGAGTTCAGGTCTGGAGACTGGCCAGGCCACTCCAGGACCTTGAAATGCTTCTTATGGAGCCCCTCCTTAGTTGCCCTGGCTGTGTGTTTGTGGTCATTGTCATGCTGGAAGACCCAGCCATGACCCATCTTCACTACTCTTACTGAGGGAAGGAGGTTGTTTGGCAAAATCTTGCAATACATGACCACATCCATCCTCCCTTCAATATGATGCGGTCGTCCTGTCCCCTTTGTAGAAGAGCACCCCCAGAGTATGATGTTTCCACCCCCATGCTTCACGGTTGGGATGGTTTTCTTGGGGTTGTTCTCATCCTCTAAACATGGTAAGTGGAGTTGATTCCAAAAAGCTCTATTCTGGTCTCATAAGACCACATGACCTTCTCCCATGCCTCCTTTGGATCATCCAGATGGTCACTGGTGAACTTCAAACGGGCCTGGACATGTGCTGGCTTGAGCAGGGGGACCTTGCTGCCCTGCAGGATTTTAAACCATGACAGAATCATGTGTTACTAATGTAATCTTTGTGACTGTGGTCCCAGCTCTCTTCAGGTCATTGACCAGGTTCTCCTGTGTAGTTCTGAGCTTTCTCAGAATCATCATTACCCCACAAAGTGAGATCTTGTATGGAATCCCAGACCGAGGGAGATTGACAGTCATCTTGTGTTTCTTCCACTTTCTAATAAATAATCATAACAGTTGTTGTCTTCTACCGAGCTGCTTGCCTGTTGTCCTGTAGTCCATCTCAGCCTTGTGCAGGTCTACAGTTTTGTCCCTGGTGTCCTTAGACAGCTCTTTGGTCTTGGCTATGGTGAACGGGTTGGAGTGTGATTGATTGAGTGTGTGAACAGGTGTCTTTTATACAGGTAACAAGTTCAAACAGGTGCAATTAATACAGGTAAAGAGTGCAGAATAAGAGGGCTTCTTAAAGAAAAATTAACAGGTCTGTGTGAGCCAGAATTCTTGCTGGTTGGTAGGTGTTCAAATACTTATTTGCAGCAGTAACATACAAATAAATTATTTTAAAAAATCATGCATTGTGATTTCTACTTTTTTTTTAGATTATGTCTCTCACAGTGGACATGCACCTAAGATGAAAATTTCAGACCCCTCCATGATTTCTAAGTGGGAGAACTTGCAAAATTGCAGGGTGTTCAAATACTTATTTTCCTCACTGTCTGTTTCAACCTGGGGGCAGCCTGTCCATGTGCGCTACTCGGTTCCTGCAGCCCATTGCCTTGTCCACTTGATGACAGCAAACAGACACATGTGTGTCACAGTGGTCAGTTGTTAGTCCATGTCTGTCCAAACACAGTACTGTCCAGCTGGGATGTCCAGAATGACAGATCTCCACGGCCCCTTCTGTCATAGCCACACCTCCTGTCAGTTCAATGCACACACCAAAGCCACATTCGTGGGCCACTTAGACAAATTTCACTGCGAGTACGACAGTGATTGTCTGCAGACTATTGTTGTGCCAAGAGTGCAAATGGCCACACATGTTCTAAGTGCCATGCGAGTGGTGTTACATGTTCGTGTGTGTCACCTGGAATTTGGCTGACACCTGCCGTGAGAGGGTTCGATGGGCTTGCACAGCGCACACTCTGTCAGCCACTGGTGTGCTCAGTTAACTGTAGCAACAGGTGTACGCGGAGTTGGAAACGGCTATGAAATTACACGGTTTTCACACGATTCCTGCTTCATGGGCACTTAAATCACAATTTGACCAGATTCGTACTATGTGTGAAGGAGCCGTTATGAACGTTCAACAGCGTGTTATTCAGAACTGCAATAAACCTGTATAGGTACACCTTGGTAAAAAAAACAACAAAAAACATTCAAACTCAATTTTCCTCTTTCATAGGGTCAACAGTTTACATACACAATGGAAGAAAAAAAAAAATCCAGAGATGAGTTTAATAAATTTAAAAAGTTTCTGAATGTCCAAGTGGCATAATTTGGCCATTTATTTTTGACCATAATTTCATGTTTTTAAGGGCCTAACTGAAGAATCCGTGTGTGTGTGTGTGTGTGTGTGTGTGTGAGTGTGTGTGTGTGTGAGTGACTTCTTGTTAAGCTTAATGAAACAAACCCACACTCAAAAACAAACAACACATATTCACTTTGGATTTTGTAGAAAAAAGAAAAAAAAAACACGTTATTTTTATTTCGTATATTTCTCAGTATGGCACAGGAACAGAGATTGAATGTTCTGAAGAACATTTGGCACAGAACTTTGAAGCAGAACAAATCCACCCTCCTCCACACGTGCACGCGCTCATGCATGTCTGTGACATGTTTCTCCAGTGTTAATGCACATGTATGTGGTTAAAACGGGGTTAAAACACGGAATTAAGAAATGATGATGAGAACAACCATCGTCAATATCCCAGAAAAAGAAAAAAAAGAAAAGGAAGTGAAACAAAGAAGCAGATGGAGGCCATGTTTAATTAAACAGAGGGAGGGAAGGAAATATCAGAGACGTCTTGGTTTGTTGTTGGGTTTGTTTTCCATTTTTCCTGAGAGAGGATCATGTGTGTGTGTGTGTGTGTGTGTGTGTGTGTGTGTGTAGATGGGTTTGTATGGAATCAAAAGCTGACATCTCACTGCAGCAGGAGGAGGAGGAGGGGTGAGGGGTGAAACAGGAAGCATGAGGTAGATCGAGAAGAAGGTGGTGAACAGGAAGGTTACGTGGACAAAAAGGAGGTTAATCAGAGATGTGTGACAGAGTGTACGTGTGTGTGTGTGTGTGAGAGACTCAGAGAGACAGTGGGGGGGTGGGGGGGGGGGGGGGTGGCGTGACTGACGCTCCGGCTACATTTCTTTTAGGAGATAGCGAGAAAAAAGCAGAGAAGCAGGAGGAGTGAGTTGTGCTCCTCCTACGCCTGCGTCAAGGACGGAAGGAGTCATTTCCCCCTCGGTGCAGGGTGGCATATAAGCAGCATGGTGGCCGTTCTTCCGCCATCTCTGCAGATACACAAACACAGGTGCACACTTGAGTGCACACAAGTACGCACGCAACCCACTTGGACAGACGCATAAATATGCATACTTATGGCACTGGTGCAGATATTACGTACACCCTGTGCAGGGGGCCCGTGATGTATGACGTCCATGCACACGTGCAAGCACCCGCGGTCCTGTCGGGCAAAATCTACCTCGATGGAATACGGAGTGACAGCATGTCTCTCAGTGTCATCTTTCATTCATGTTGTCATCTCTGTTCTCGCTCTCTCTCTCTCAGTTTGTGTTCTGTTCTCTCTTGTCACTTTATTTCCTGTGGGATTAGAGGGTTGGGGAGGCCTGAGGCGACAGTCCAGGTTGCACGGTAAAGTGGGCTTGACTGCCGGAAAAGTAGACGCCACCAACACGCTGAAAGTGGCCCATGTTCAGGGGCAGCTCCACATTTTTATACATGGGGTGGCCAAAGAAGGTTGGGGCCTCAGTCTGGGTTTCAATAACTTGGCTCAGTGACTGGCCTGGAGTAGAAAGTATTCATGTTTGTAATATTGGGAGATCAGTCTTCTTGAGTCATGGCTGTTGCCAATTTAAATAGCAACAATGTTTCAATAAGCTCTGCAGACACATGTAGCTCATTAACGTCTGCTTTCCTACAAGATATCATTGGTTTTTGGTTCATAGCCATAAGTGGAGATGAGCTGCAGCAATGACTTTTTTTCACAATGTGCACAAAAATCTACCAAGAAATCACACAAATGACATCCACAAAATTGTCAGTATTGTTACATCTGCACCAAACCACAAATGAGATAAAGATTTTAAGCTTTATAGATTATGTGGTCTTGGAAGCCTCATTCCTCTCATGAAATAGGTCAGAAATGACTGATTTCCAACTCAAAAAGGGAACATCCACTTTTCCGGTTTCGCGACTCACCACTTCTCCCTCATTACGTGTAAACGGAATGACGCTGACTTCCCCCATGAAAGGGCATTTGTCAAACAACTTTCTTGAAATTAAATTGCAGCCAGGTCTGGAACCGGATAACAGAACCGCCCTGGATCCTACGTTGTCCATCCCTCCATTTTGAAAGTAAGTGTCTATCTGCAACTGCCACGTAATACAGGTGAAGACCGGTAACTTGCGTTTGCGTAACTCATGTTTTGGCTTTACTCACGGTTGATTTGTGGACCCTGAAAATTTAGACTACTGTATAAAGACTACTGTATGTTTTTGGTTAACCTCATTAACTCACAGTTCAATTTTCTGGACCCCAACTTGCTTAAGTTAACAAGGTTCACCTGTACTTGGGCTTCTCTTTGACCTTTACCAGTTAGTGGTGTCCTCACAGAGGACCTGCAAAACAGGCAATGCTCCAAGAAATGTGTCATATGGCCATAAGAATAAGAGTAAGATCAACTTTATTGATCCCAAAGGAAATTATTTATCCATAATGTCAAAGTCAAGTAGTACACCTCATCTGAGTTTCTCTAATAGCTGTTTGTTTGAGGCAAAGTCATTCCAACTGTACCCAAGTATCCTCCAAAGAGATCTCGTACCAAAGACATCTAGACATCACCTTAGGTCAGTGGTTTCAAACCTTGGTCCTCAGGGACCCCCTAACATGCAGACAGACAACAGACTCCAGAGCAGCAACAGGTGGAACATTTGCTGGTAAGATACTAGGGTTTCCCTAGATCACTGGTTCCCGAGCCAGTCTCATGACTTTACTGCAAGACAGGAAGCACAAGACCATAACAAATTCATTCTTCTGCAAATATAACAGCATCGCTAAACACCTCATATCAGTAACCTCATCACTCTATGACCTCTACCCAGGTGTCTTTCAGTCTCAAATCCCAAGAACCATAAACATGAGGTTTGAGGGGTCATCTAATGCAAGGTTGATCATCTTCTCTGCAGTATTTGAGATTAAAAAACATCAAAATATAGCTTTTAAAAGAAGTTATAGTTAGCAATGATTTGTGCTAAGGCCACAAGTTCTTCAAGGTCTTGGTCTTTCATTTACACTGCAAACACAAAAAGCACCACTCCTGCACCAGCTGGTGCCAAGGAAAATAATCCATGAAGATTGGTAAGCAATCTTGAAATTTTAGTAAAACCGATAACACAGTGAGTTTTAAAACATTAGAAATGTGCAAAGTGATTGTTGGGAAGGTAGTGCGCTCTGAAAAAACCCACCTCAAAACAAACATATTCACCACACACCAGTCAGGGAAAAAAAAGCAGCTCAAAGTGTCACATCTTAGAAGTCAAACTGCAGGGGTGGCAGCAGCCCCTGTGATCATCCATCTGGAGCCGCCCCTACACATGAGCACAAAATGCATGTTTTGAAAAAAAACCTCTAACCTGTGAGGTTTGTGTCAGAAACGACGAGTGTGAGCAGAAATGAGAGCAGACATAAAGTCAGGATACTGTGGGTCAGATAAATAAATCAGTTCCAATGAGAAAAGCTGCATGTCTGACTGGCTGCCATGTGGGGGAGGAGACAAAAAAGGGTAAACAAAAATCAATACCTCCATAAAAGTTTATTTTATATTGATAACTGTTTACAACAGTTTTTTTTTTTTTTTTTTTTTTCACTTGGAGGACATTGCAGGTCTGATTCAAAGCTCAGCTGGGAGGAGATTCTTCTGGCCTGGTCCAGTCTGAGTTTGACCTCATGTCCTCACATGGCAGACTTACATCCATACGGCTGCCGCTCCTGCCTCACTAACCCTCCATATGGTGCGGGAACCAGACATCAATTTACACTTCAAAGCAATGAAATGTTCTGTGTGGCCCCTGCCCAGCTCCACAACATCAGAGACAGCAGAGCACCATTACGATCCCGAGCCAAGGAGCCCATAAACAGTAAATCTGGACGGCGGGCTGCTGTGGATAGTTGGGAACGTGCTTTTGGAATCCTGACTGTGAGCATGTCCTCTGAGAGCTGCAGAGTTGCTGGCTCAGCACATCCTTTAATAGTTACCGATGGCTCAGGACATTTCATCGAGAGTCCCCGGGTCCACACACACTCCACAGAACAGAAGGGTGTTTTCCACAGCACCCCGAGGTATCACGCTGCTGCACGCGGAAGTGTTTCCAAATCCCAAAATGAGCTGCAGAAGGTTTGCGCTAAAAACACATCTATGTTTGAAAGTACAAGATGCTCATTGTCGGGTGAAAAACGAGAATCACGCAAAAATGTCAACTTTTGAGGATTAAAGCAAAGCAGTTTTTTTTTTAATCTTCCTGTACTTGTTTGAAAAAAAAAAGGTTCACAAGCACAAACAAAAGCACAAACTAGCACAAATAGCAACAACATATAATTGCCCCAATTTACAAATAAAGCTACAGTGTGTAGGATTTAGTGCCATCTTGTGGTGAGGCTGCAGACTGCTTTGTGCCATCACTGATTACAATATTGTTTAATTTCATTACTTTTGTTTTCACTTCTTTGGTGATGGGTATTCCTGCTTGTTTGCCGTCTCCTGTGATAAACAATACATATAATTCCCCGTTTCATAAAAATGAGGGTTCTCAGACTTGTTAGCCTGGATTATATGACTACAAAATAGATCCTTGTCATTTGATTGGTGGACTCTATGTCATGTGAAATTTTCCTCATTGTATGAGTGACATCACAATCATGCATTTTTGTACTATTTGCTGTGCATTTTTCTCCTGTTTTGCTCTATTTCACGGCTCAGTTAGGTTTTTGTAACAATGCTTCCACAATACGAGGAAGCAGCTGTAATGTTCATGGGGAGATTTATAGTGGCTGTTGAAGCACTGTCAGATGAATTACTGGGTCCCACTGCCTTCAGAGCAAGAAACACCTCTCTAATTTTAAATAAAACATCAATAAAATAAATAAAATGGTGTAGATCTATTCAAGTGTCATATAACACAAATAATGAATGATTGAAACCAATGAGTCTTCTTTTCTTTTCTTCCCTTCAGCCTTTCAGCTGTGGTTCAAAATGTCAAGGAAAGAGTAAATATGCCCATTTGGGGGCCCACTACCACGTACATATGAAAGGTTCGTTCTAAGCCCCTGAAAGCCCATTGATGCGTTGTTGCAGGTAATTTATACACACATGAAAACATGCTTCTGAATGCTAGATTGCATTTCCTCTAATGAACACCCCTAAACTGTGCACAATGTAGCTTTAAAACTGGAGCTACTTGGGTTAGAAGTGGCAGCAGCAACATCACCCTTTATGATGCATTCATGAAAAGCTCACTGTTAGGCGGCGCTCCATCTTTGCTTTTCCCTTTAATCGCCACTTTATGACTGCTCACGGCCCGTTTGACTATTTGTGCTGCTGTGTGGAATTTTCTCAGTCATCTTATGAGGAGCTGCAGCTCAGCGGCCCGCTGACCCACGGCTGAGATATTCATCTGCGACGAGACTCCACTCATCATTCTCACATCACCGCCCACATGCACTGACGACCCACATATCTCACCGCGCGCAACACAGCCACAACGGACACGGTGTGAGAGATGACATGGTTACCGAGGTGAGGAAATAAACCGCGTGCCAACGTCTCAAATTAAGGACACCTTCACAGGTTATAAAGTGCGTGTGCGTGAACAGAACAGCGATGGAGGCAGTCGAGAGGGTTGTGTTAACCTCGACTGCACTCAGCTGGAAAATGCTAACACCGCCCCACCTTGATCAATAAATTAATCAGTCAGTGTTGCCGTGTGTGTTTGCGCAGAGGCCTCAGACTGGTTTGATGGCCACATGAGACCATTTCACAGGCAACTGAATTGTTTAAACTCTATTAGCAACGTAGCACAGAGCTGTTTTTACGATCACACACAAGCAGCGGAGGTCTTCGTGGCCTCCAAACCTCAGCTTTGGAAATGAAAGAAACTGACAATAAAACACTTTTCAAACGATGTGTAACTTCAACCACACCTACTCCTAATGTCCATCATGCGTGTGATGATAAGATTATTACCTGCAACACACGTGCAGCAGACACACAAGTTAACTTTTGAAAGCTTCTGTTTTTAGAAATTCAAGATGGCCACCATAGCAACCTTTGAAAAAAAGCTTTTTTTTTTCTCTTTTCATAAACGTTCTAAAAATGTATAGTTTACCAAATCTCCAAAAACAAGATCACACAAAGGAGCTTGACTAATAGGTCCATCACTACTCCAGAATGGATCTGAACCTTTTGCTTTTAGACATTGCTAGCATTAGCCATGACATTAGCTGAACTACATTAGCTGCAGTGATTTCACACCGCCGCTCTCATTGAAGCGACATCTCTGCTATTTTAGCATTGTGGGATAGCTCGCCGGACTACTTTCGCCTGATCTAGCGCTGAATTTGCCGACACGGGAAGACTGCTGGATGAGTGTGCGTATTGACTTACAATCATTTAGGTGTAAAAACACACGAGATACACAAGTTCTTGTGCCAAATATACTCCTGATGTTTTTGTACACATGAAAACACACTGTCATCGCGGGTCTGGGAACTACTTTTTGTGCAGGAATTCATCAAGCACATCGGCCATGGGCGCGTACTAACAAAGAATACCCAGAAACTGGTTAGTTGTTAGGCCAAAATGAGAGCGTCCACTTGCCATAAGCTAAGCTATGAGTGTATATGATTTCACACTTTTTTTTTTTTTTTTACAACAAATTAGACAGTTGTGTTTGAAAGCTGGCAATTTCCCTTTTGGAACTGTTTTTTTTTTTTTTTTTACTTTGTTCCTGATAGGAAACTGATTTGTTGCTGCACAGTTCTAGAAATCCTGTAGGGTTAGCATTTGCTAACTCACTGGCTACAAGGTGCAGAGTCAAAGTTCAACAAATTTGAATTCATGATGCAGTGCACCTCTGGACTAAAAATATATTGCTACAATTGTGTAAAATAACAATAATGGGGAAAAAACAAAACAAAACAAACATCATTTAACTGCAATTTGTCTAATCCTGTCTGTTTGCTGTTTTTTATATTCGCCACCATCAAAAGTCAAAACTGGTTTCAGATTCTGCAGATGTGTTTGTGCCTGACATCTGTGTGTGCCAGTTTGGGCTCCAATCATCTGTGGTCTTGAAAATCCAATCGTAATCTCAGAATGTGCTGCCAAATTTAAATATTACAAATACCTCTTCCCACCACTTTTAAAGTACTTTTTTTTTTTTGTTTTTTTTTTTTTGTTTTTTTTTTACAAATATTGGAAAATGCCAGCTTTAATTAAATACATTTTCAGGTCTGGCTTCAAAGCCCTGTACATAATTTTTAAATTTTATGCTTCCATAAACATATGGTACCATCCTCAGGTGCATGAGTTCCCATCATGCACTGGTGCACTGTTCTCTCAGCAGTCACAGGCACGGTTTGTGGTGTTAGCAGGAGCAGTGGCCAAGTGGTTTGTGTGCTTGGTTTCAGTGTGGAAGGTTCCCAGGTTCAAATTCCACCCCTGCTGCATTTCTCATGTATTGTGGAGTCAGGAAGGGCATCCGGCGTAAAACGTGCCAGAAAGTAACGTGCAGACCTGCTTTGGCGACCCTGAGTGAAAACAAGAGAGCAGCCAAAGGAACGTCCTTGACTATAACTTGTGGTGTTGTTTTGGTGAATGAATAGTGCCTGTTTAACCCTAATCAGGATGTCTGGGTCCCCTGAATAAAACTGTGTCATCTTTGGAGTGTTTGAGACCCTTGGTGGTTCTTGTCTGAGTGATCAGATTTCATAAGCGGCTGCGGGGCGAACGTATGACACTGAGAAACGTAATCTGACCTCAAGCTTTCCGTGCCCATAACGTGACTGAACAGACTGACTCGGGTGTGGCGAAACTGAAAAACTGCAGCCATCAAATTGTTTTTAGCTCGGTGCGATGGTGATGTATTCAGCCTGTCATCACCATGAACTGTCCCACTGCACCGGCACAGCAAAGCTCCGCCAGTGGCTCGGTATCACAGTGCCGCCGAAAGGGATCGCTGCACTTTGCAGAATCTCAGCAGCCATTGTGCCGCAAGCGGTGCTCTCACGTGTCATCTGAGGGCCACGTGAAGAATCATAGCAAAATTACAGCAATCTAAAGGAGAAAATTAGCACGGGTGCAGAACCACATGCATCACTGACACCATGTGCATCAGTAATGCATCGAGCTCTGTTGCTGCTTCTCTGCTACTTTTAAATGGAGGGGAGGGGGAGCGCAGAAAAGAAACAGTAGTGTTGAGGTTAGCATGTGTGCAACACAATCCTAAGGGACCACTGCAAGACTGACCGCAGTCTCTGCCGGGAGCGGCCTCGAATCTGTGATGATGCTAGCACCAACGAGCATGAAATCCCGTCATGTGCATCAGCAGAATTATGGCAAAAACTGGTAAATGGACTGCATTTATATAGCGCTTTCCATCTGCATCAGACGCTCAAAGTGCTTTACAGTTATGCCTCGCATTCACCCATTGACACAAACACACTCACACACCGATGTCAGGGTGCTGCCATACAAGGCACTCACTACACAACGGGAGCAACTTGGGGATTAAGGACCTTGCCCAAAGGGCCTTAGTGATTTTCTGGTCAGGCTGGGGTTTGAACTGAGGATCCTCTGGTCTCAAGCCCAATGCTTATCCACTAGACCATCACTTCCCATGAGTGGAAAAGTGACTTTGCTTAACTGAGAACAGCTGCAAAATGCAGATTAGAAATCACTTAAAGTTGCACCAACAGGTGTCCCTTTGTCATGGAACAAAGCTATACAGGGATGAATCGGGTGGGGGGTGGCTGTCCCTCCCCACCAGCCAATAGGAAAAACTAAGTCTAAGAATACAAAAAAAAGCTAAAAAAAAGTTAAAAAAAAAAAGAAAAGAGAAAAATTAATAAAATACAACACAAAAGTTTTTATGTTTGACAATATGACAGAATTTTTACACTGTGTCATCTGTCCACAAAAGAAGGATAAACCTCTATGACAATCAGTAACTACTCCTGTTGGCCTCCATCAACCCCCCCCCCCCCCCCCAAAAAAAAAGTCTGGATCCACCCCTGTGAAGGTGAACCAACACAGGACATTATGCTGATTGTAATTAGCAGATTGGAGATTGTTGCTGCTGTGTAACTTGACCTTTAAGCCTGACTTTGTGGTGCACGCCAGTGCAGCGGCGGCTGTGGTCAAATGTTTAAGGAGGAAAGCTGCTTTTACAGAGAGAGAAAAATCCAGCTTTTACTTGAAGTGTCAGTGAGAGTATCATAACAGTCGCCTGAAGCAGACAGATGTGATTTAACTCCGGATTTAAAATGGAGGTCTGAACACCCCCCCACCCCACCCTCATCACTCTTTGCCTCCTTAAACAACCTCGCTAGCTTTAGCTCACCTGAACATGCACACGCGCGTGAAAGCAATGTTACAACGACAACCCTGGGGCGTCTTCTCGCACAAATTTACTGATGTCCTTCTGTTCGGGCTGTTTTACAATAAAACGAAAGTACATGCACGCCCACGTCCTGCTAGGCTTTTTGTTTTTTTTGTTTTTGCCTAAACCCTGGCTAGGTGACTGGTTGCCTTCCTGCACTGGAAACACATCAGTTCCATCAGAGCAGCAGCAGTAGGTACGGCGGCGGCGGCGGCGGTGGCGCCGGCGGCGGTGGCGTGCTCAGCGCGCTGTGACTCAGACACTGCGGCGCTGTGACTGTGCAGCTCTCGCTCAGCTGCCCAGCCTCCACAACATGGCCTGTGGTTCGTGCCTCTTTACAGGCGCTACAGGGGCTACGCACTGCTTTTGCAAAGTGATGAGCTACTGCAGGCGGTAATCGGGCGGGTGGTATCTGAGGGGCAAACAGCTTTGATAACGCTCTGTGCACATCCACAAACACTTTCACGTGATAATTCCTCTGTTATTTCTGTACACAGGCAGATGATTATGTAAATATCTGGTGGAGGGGAGTGCATGGTTCCACTCTGGCAGGAACGGAATATACTGGTGTGACTGAAGCAAGGTATAAGTATTAATGACAAGTGAAAGGTACATAAAGACGCACAGCGGTGTGCGGAGAATATGCAAATAAATGCACGGCAGATACCGGCATGTAAATCACATGATTTACTGACAGGAACGCGGCAGTGGAGAAAATATATCGCTGGTGTAAACAAATCAAACACATTAATGAGCGACATTATGGTGCACCGTTCTGAGCAGAAAGGGGAAAATATCTAAGATGGATGTACGCGTAAGCCGCGGGTGAAATACTTTGCCGTCTGCTCCTGTCTGTTTAGCATTTGGAACCCAAATCAAGCTGCTGTGATAAGGGATGGAGCAACGGCAACAGTTGCCAGGGAAACCTGATGGCAGGATGCTAATGTTTGAAAGGGGAAGGAGGGGGCCATTTTTGTGTCAGCATGCGAGTACAACGCTCAGGTTGATTTGCGACCATCGAAGGAACAGCGGCCGCCTCGACAAGATACGGCACCTCAAAGGGACGCGACCGACGACAGGCAAGTGAGGTGCTTTTACGAGGCGCCGGCAGTGACACTGCCAGGTGTATGAGGCTGAGCATGTCGTCATGGCAACAAGGTGTTGACACAATCACACTGTGAGAATTTTTGATGGCGATGACATTCTGGAAAGTGCAGAAGCGAGTGTGAGCGAGCTTGTAAAACCAGAGCAGGGCATTTCCTGTCCCCCTGTACAGAAAAAAAAGGCCCTATGTTGAGTATTTCACATTCACTATGTCTCATGTCAAGCACGGCCAAAAGGAATGCAAACAGTAACACGACAAATAAAGCTGATATTTAAAAAAAAATGTGTGTGTGTGTGTGGGGGGGGGGCACCAAATTTCACAGACTTCAACTATCGTGCCAGGTTTTTAAAAATTTCAAAGTGATCTCTGCTAACAGAACATCTTTCATAATTATAACCAGTGTAATTAGCTAATTATAATAACAATAACAATATTACAATAAAGATAACACTTGGTTTTAAAAAAGCTGAAAATAATCAAACTAGATAAAACCCCAAATGAAAGAACACATAATAGTATTTTTCTTTTAAAAGAGATCTATAAGGTTCTATATTTTTCATTTAATTGTCCTTTAGAAAAAAAAATCACTCACCACTGTATACTGTAACTGTAACACGTTCTTCCTACTTTAACAAAAAAAAAAGAAAAACTTGGCAACACCTGTTGTCCGTTTAACTCCCTGCCTGCTACCGCGAATCGTCCGCTCGTACACGATAACACTGAGAAACAGCTGTGAAATAATCCATCAAGGAGCGGTCCTTGGCCCCCGCTAACTCGATGACAAAACGAGGGCTCTTGACCGCGTGGGACGTCAGAGCGGTCCGAGTCATTCCAGGTTGGACTGAGGAAGCCATTTTGAGGGCCCAGCTTATTTCCTGGAGTTCCGATAGCCGTCCTTCTGCTGTTTGTTAGTTTAAGAATCCAACAGAATCTGTCATAACACTCCATTTACAAATGAGAGAGAACAGCTCAGCTATTTGTGTGCGCTAGCAGTAATAATAATGAGCATATTTGTGATAATAATAATGATAACACTGCAGGAATTAAGCAACTTATCAGCATTAGCACCAAGCTAGCAGCTGTTTAAGTGTATGTGCAGTTGACCATTTGACTTTGTCATTATAAGGCAAATTAAATGAATGCTTGTTATCATTATTACCATTACAATGTTATTATTAATACTACAGCAACACCACTCATATTTCACATTTTTCACAACAGAGATGTAACAAAACAAACAAACAAACAAACAAAAAACAAATCTCCCATCTCTAATGACCCTGTTTATTTCAATGTGACAGGAGAGGGAAAAAACATAATTTAGCTACAAAATAGTTGAGACCAAAATAAATTCACTCACACACTTTTTTTTTGTTTTGTTTGTTTGCACAGCTGTCACCGCTCTCTCCGTCGTGTCTCCGTGTAGCACAGTAGGAGCAGCCATCTTATTCCAAGCTAAGAATATTAGCGTCACTATTACAACAGCCATTTTTTTATATATATATTCTCCACATGTTGTAGTTCTCAGTCACAAACTTGATAAAGATTCTTTATAATTTATTTCTTTGAATGAAAATATAGTTAAATATAATATGTATTCTCGGTTCGCTTTATGTCTATTGTTGTCTGTTTCGTCGCAGGACTTTCCTTCTTTGCTTTGTTTCTCCCTTTTGAAGAAGACAACAGCCAGTAAGGTGTGAAAGAGAAAAAAGTAAGTAAGTGAGAGTGAAAACACTCTTAAAACGATAATTTTTCTCATTCACTGCAAAAACAGCTGATACCCGTGTCCTGAACAGAAGCGCCAAATTGCTTGAGTTTGCCTTCCTCTGCTCCATGTAAGTGCTTCTTGGAAATCTGGAACCTTTCTGATGATCCAAACCATTGTTTGATATTCAGAGGCAAATCACCAATAACATTGCTCCTTCTAAATATATACATAGGGTTTTGAATGTGCCGAGTGATATACGAAACAATCGGTATAAATCCAGCGAGGGTCACTGTACGTGTGTGATTTTAATACTGGCACTTTGATTGTGGAGGTTGATGAGCAGAGTTGGCTTCATCTTGTACTTTGGCAAAGACTGTAGCAGGTTTGACAGATAACTGTCGTCATGTAACCATGTTTGTTGCTTACGTTGTGTTGGATTTTGGCTGAAGAGTATGGGCAGATGCCTTTAAAAGGTCTATTGCTGATCTCAATCTTCCCGTCTGTGTTTCTCCTGCCAGACTAACAATGCAAAGTAGTGACAATGTGAAATCTCAGATTTTCTGGAGTCTGTCTAGAAGGACAGTAGGCCACAAAACAGTCGGTCTCTATTGAGTATCTCCTCCTCATGTTTTTCTTCCACTCTTCTACTCAGATTTGAGTCTCTTGAACATTTTCCTTGGAGCCACTCTTAAAGAGCAAGGGCTCATTCTGGCCTTTTCCCATAAGGCCTTTCAGAGAGCTGTGGATCCCCAGCTGAGGCAGGGGCACAGGGGTGGGCAGGGTTCCACCTGTGTGTGTACCACCACTGGTGGAGTTTGGACCTTGGGAACAGGATAACGACATGCTCTGTGTCTGAGAGCAAGGTGAAGGATTGTTGTTGTTGTTGAGACCCATACCCGATGTTGTGCCCATGCCAAGGGTCATCATGTTGTTGTTGAAGTGATGGGTTTTGTAGTAGTGGTTGAGGTGGTCTGATCGGGCGAGGTTTGGGAGGTTGACTATCTCTGAGTGATGCAGCCTGAGGCTCTGGCCTCCTCCAAGCCCGCTGCTTCCACTCTGTGTCACAGTGGAGCCTCCTGAGATACCACTGCCACGCCCACTGGTCCCAGCCCCCAGCTCATCCTCCACATTGATGATCTCAATAGCACGGGCAGGACCATGGTGTTTATGCAGTTGGTGCTGTTTCCTCAGCTTATAAAACACAACCAGCATCACAGCTGCCATGAAGGTAATGGCTACGAAGCAACCAATGATGATCTTGGTCGTCTTCATCACGTCATCCAAGCCTGAAAAGCCTGGCTCAGTGATGGGCACAGTGAAGGTGGGTCGGGTGGCGCGTGGAGAGGAGGAGGACCAGCCGGCTGACAAGGAGGAAGCTGTGGTAGAAACACCTTCAGGCCACAGGTGACCAGAAGGTGTGGGACCAGGGTTAAGATGGATGAAGGTCTCATTGGTGGCAATCAGTGCAGAGTCTTCCTCACCTGTAGAATCCACTGTTTCTACTGTGACTGTTGTAAAGTAGGTGTAGTTGACACTGGCATCAGCAGCTGTGACATTGAGGACAGCTGTTGCTGTGGTATTTCCAGCAGCATTCGTAACCATGCAGGTGTACTGGCCTGTGTCTCGTAGTGTGACATTCGTGAAGTTGAGTGTGCCATCATGGAGGACAGATATCCGTACCCGGTAAGACCCGTGGGTCATCAGGGTACCATTTGGGGTGATCCAGTTGACAGATGTCATTGAGGTGCCTGTACGACATTTGAGTTCAGCAGCCATGCCTTCTGTGACATTGAGATCTGTAGGTGGCTCAACAATGACAGGGGCATAGCAGGTGAAGTGGCTCTGGTCAAGCTCCCCGATGTATTTACCTTTTAAGAGTGGTGGAGCATGGCAGCGGGCACAGCAGGTAGTGTTGCTGGGCACCGTCTCTTTCAACCACCAGCTAAGCCACAGCACATCACAGTTGCAAACCCATGGGTTATGGTTGAGGTGCACCCTCTCCAGCTGGTGAAGAGGCGTGAAGAGATCATGAGGCAAAGAGTGCAAAGAATTATGGGACAGGTTAAGCTCCTCCAGATTTTTCAGGTCATCGAAGGCATTGCGCTCAATGACAGACACCTGTGAGTGCATGAGCCACAACTTGCGAAGCGAAACCAGGCCCTGGAAGGATCCTGGGCGGATAATCTCCAACCGGTTTCCTGATAGCTCTAGCTCTTCTAGACGCACCAGAGCTGTCAATTTGGGAATGTCCTTTAGTCCACACATTCCCAGATTCAGGTATCTTAAGTTAACAAGGCCCACAAAGGCTGCTTCAGAGATGAAATCCAACTTCTTGAGTTCACCCAGGTCCAGACGGCGCAGAGATGGCACACGGTGGAAGGCATAGCCTGGTAGAGTCTCAATGGGGTTGTTGCGCAGCCACAGCTCCCGTAGCTTGCTGAGGTACTCAAAGGCATGTGATGGCACCAGTGTGAGGCGGTTGTCAAAGAGCTCCAGCGTGTTGAGGTTGGGAAGGCCATTGAATGCCCCTACTTCAATCTGACGGATCTGATTCTTGGAAAGCTGGAGGATCTCGAGGTGCCTCAAATGCTTGAATGTGTCGGACTTGATAACCTGTAGAACAGACAACAGTACGGTTACTGAAGTTACTGTAGTAAATGTAAGATCAATCATTTCTTTTTTACAAAATTGCATTTTGGGAATATTTGACAGAACGACCAACCAATACGAATATCACTTATAAGTGAGGTATACCTTCTTACAGGAGGAATTGTTGCATAGCTATGAAGTCTTGTTTGAATGTACGTTTTCTGGCAAAAGCTGTAGCTTGAATGATGAATAATTATGTATAATGTTTTGATGTAAATGAAAAGCAAAACACGATCCAGGGGGACATTTTAATTCTTATTGCTTGCCAATTAAATAAATGGACATGACATTTTTCAACTTTTCACCAACAGTGCTCTCCAAATGTATTGGGCCCTTTGGAATTTCACACGTTTTAATTTGTTTATGCCATGTCAAATACAGAAAGTAAATTACCATTCTCAATCTAAAAATTTCTAAATTGATCTCCCTTAAACTGAAACTCAAAGCAAATCTCTACAACTTTATCTAAATGAATTAATAATATAAAAGATAAGATGATGGGCTGCGTGAGAAATAGAATGCTGTGACATCTTCTTCAACTTCTTTCAGCTGTTCCCATTAGGGGGCGCCACAGCAGATCGTTTCCATCTCACCCTATCCTCTGTTTCTTCCTCTGTCACACCAACCACCTGCATGCCCTCCCTTAGCACATCCATAAACCTCCTCTTTGGCCTCCCTCTTCTCCTTCTGCCTGGTGTTTCATCCTCAGCATCCTTCTCCCTATATACCCTGAGTCCCTCCTCTGCACATGTCCAAACCATCTCAATGTTACCTCTTTGACTTTGTCTCCAAACCGTCCTACCTCAGCTGCCTTTTGATATGTTCATTCTTAATCCTGTCCTCTCCCAAAGAGAACTGCAGTATCTTCGGCTCTGTCTCCTGTCTTATTGCTAGTGCCAGCATCTCTAAACCATCCAACATAGCTGGTCTCAGTACTATCTTGTTAAACATTCCCCTTCACTCTTGCAGATATTTTTCAGTCACAAATCACTCCTGCCACCTTTCTCCACCCACTCCATTCTGCCTGTTTGCTCTTCTTCACCTTTCTACCACACGCTCCATCACTTTGGACAGTTGACCCCAAGTATTTAAACTCATCTTTCACCACTTCAACTGCTTGTAACCACAGTATTCCACTGGGCTCCCTCTCATTCACACACATGTACTCAGTCTTGTTGCTACTGACTTTTATTATATCTCAACCATTCCAGGCTAGAGTAAACCTGATGTCTACTCCCACTGCAGATCAAAATGTCATCTGCAAACATCATAGTCCATGGGGACTCCTGTCTGATCTCATCAGTCAACCTGCCCATCACCATTGCAAACAAGAAAGGACTCAGAGCTGATCCTTGGTGTAATTCCACTTCCACCTTGAATAAGTCTGTCATTCCTACTGTGCAACTCACCGCTGTCACACTATCCTTGTACAAATCCTGCACTACCCTCACATACGTCTCTGCCACTCCAGACTTTCTCATATACCACAACTCTTCTCTTGGCACCCTGTCATAAGCTTTCTCCAAATCCACAAGCACACAGTGTAACTCCTTCTGGCCTTCTCTATACATCTCCATCAGTATTCTCAGAGCAAACATTGCATCTGTAGTGTTCTTTCTCTGCATGAAACCATATTGCTACTCACAGATCTTCACCTGTTTTCTAAGCCCAGCTCCTACTACTCTTTCCCATAACTTCATGTTGTGGCTGATCAGCTTTAAGCCTCTGTAGTTACTGCAGCTCTGCACATCACTCTTGCCCTTGTTCTTAAAATAGAAACGAGCATATTTTGTCTCCACTCCTCAGGCATCCTCCCAAGTTCCACAATTTTATTAAACAATATGTTTTGGACTTTATTTACATCAATTATCAAGAAATACAAATCTAGACTTGCATGTCAGATCTGCCTTCTGGCAAACTATAGCTAAACCTTCAGGTCTTCTTTTTAAGAAAATCCTATACCACTTCATCATGAAGCTATTTAAGTAGTGATACAAAATCAGTGGTGGGCACAGCTAACCAAAACGTTTGCTTCAATAACCGCTAATCAGCTAACTGACAAGTTACCTTTTATAATGGTAAACCGATAAACCACCAAAAAACTTATCAGAAGCCACAGCTAACTGTTAACTTTCAGCATTGTCTCTGGTACACTCTCAGCTACTATGAAGCTGATTTTGAGTTTAAACACCACCAGCACTTCTGATAGAAGCAAAGACAATCACAAACACAGCCACAGCTACAGCTACAGCTAATGAGTAAGCATTTCTGTCTTTCTGTGCCCTGCCCACTGCTGTAGGGAAGCATCATCTAACTTGATAGCACACAGTGGCCCAGCCATGAGGCAGAGGTCTTGAAAAGGAAAGCAGGATAGAGTTATGGTTTTGATTTAGAAATCAAATAAATCCAGATAGAATAACTACATTAATGTGAACTCTTAAAATGTACAATGTGAAAACACATATCTGTTAATTTTAAAATAATGTACTAATTCTGAAGATTTGAACACACACAGATGCCCAAAGGGATTATGGGTAAATTGTGATTCGACAACCGTGTGATATAACCGGGTGCCAGTAGATGGCAGTGTTCTATGCATTTTGATCACAGCTATATCACACGGTTGTGGACCTGAATCATAACAAACAGACTTTCGGTTTGTGCAAATGCTTTTTGTTTTGTTTTTTTACAAATGAAAAAAAAAAAGGCATATTTTACAAAACCCATTTATTTGTAAACACCAACACACATGTTACATTAACTTGTGTTGGTTTTTACATAGAATGAATTAGTCAACCAATCAGTGTGAGCAGAGGCTGAGTTTACCCATTATCCCTTTGGGCATCTATGTGCATTAATGTTCAAATCTTCAGAATTAGTGCGTTATTTTAAAATTAACAGATATAACAGGTATATTTTCACTTTGTACATTTTAAGAGTTGACATCAATGTAGTTATTCTATCTGGATTAATTTGATCTAAAAATCAAAACCATAAGTTAAACCTGCTTTCCTTTTCAAGACGTTTGCCTCACAGCTGGACCATTGTCTGTTGTTGAGGGGTAATGACTTTTGTTTTTGTTTTGTTTTTTTGTGGCAGCCTGGTGGCCAGGCCCTTTCTGCTGGGGTAGAGTTGAGCTCAGCTGCCTCACTGCTGCAAACTGAGGCAGCAGACAGAAGCCAACAGGGTTGTTAAATGTTTTTCACCATTACTATGTAAAAAACGTTAGGAGTTTTGAAGTTATAGGAAAGAAATTTATCGGAAGCTTCGATGGTTAGTGGATTAGCAGAACTGTGTCCACCACTGTACAAAATACAAAACATACTGTACATAATTTCTTCTGGGCTGTATTGGTGGCTTTACTCACTCTTCTTCTTGCACAGTCATTCAGTTTTTGAGAACTGCCGACTCTTCACCTCCACACAGATTTACCATAGAGTCCCATACTGTTTGTATTCCTTCATAACTGATGTAAATAAAGTTCAAGACATATTCAGTGACTTGGAAATGTTCATGCATCCATCCCCTGACTTGTCTGAAGAAAACTGGCAATAAAAGTGATTATCTGAATGAATGAATGAAGTTATTTATTCGGCACACAGATGAATAAAACACAGATAATAACAAAACTCATAAAAATAGCAACGTACAATGAAGACGTGTGGCCAAGAGAGTGAAGGCAGCAGCAAAGCTTGTAAATACTCTACCTTATACCATAGAAAATAAAGAATGTGTGTGTCTAGAAATAAATAAATAAATAAATAATATATATATATATATATATATATATATATATATATATATATATATATATATATATATATATATATATATATATACAACCTTTATATTTTTTGCAAAACCCAATATTAAGAGGAGGCGGAGCTTGTCACAGCTTTCCTCTTGGGGTACTCAGTGGAAGAAAAAATAAGTCAGAGAATCTAGGATGCCTTCAGGTGTTAAAACATTTTAGATTTTTAATAATTTCAAGTGGGGCTGCAGGATACAACAAAAAACTGTGGAGGCTAAAACTGCAAAGTTACCATCCCACGCTGTCATCCCCCTGTTGTGAGCAGCATCTCTGAAATCCTCACACATTATCAACTCATGCAGTTTGCTGTCCCATTTACACTTTTGTTTCCTCCGAGGATCGGGCGATGTCAGGCTGCTTTGCCCAACGTGTGGAGCCGCTTGACATAATAAGAGATGTAGCGGATATTTTTAACAATGTTTACGGAACTCTTAGCTTTTCATTAGAGGTGATAAAATGTGGTGGAAATTAATTTAATGCCACCAAAGAACAAAGCACTGTCAGCAACACGAATAGGGATCCAATTACTTCAAATGCTGCCGTGGAATCAACCCACTGTATTTGTAAATGTAGAGATTCGTGTGCTTTGTATCGATGGTCTGTGGTTAAATGAGCTTCCCCTGCAGCGGTGAAGCCACAAAACGCTGTCTAGGGACTTGAGATAAATTGTCAATGCATACATAAAGGCAGCATGGAAATATGCCTCACTTTTTCTTTTTTCTTTTTTTTTTTGCTTTTTTGTCATAAAATATTCCCTCAGATCACTGGAGGATTAAGTGCCTCTTTCCACCATTATTATTCTTATTTTATGTATTTCATGAGAGGCATCATTTCTAAAAGTTCATCCTAAAGCAAAGCTGAGTTTTTTCCACTTATATTTTTTATTTATTTTCTTATTCTTCTTTATAGAAAAAATCATAAAACATGTTTTATTTCGAAGACAGTCTTTTTTTTAAAGATTACTCAAACTCTAATGCATGAATTATAACAAAAGTGACAGTGAAAAAAGTCTAGACGTTGAAACTTTTCCCAAAAAAGTTTCACTGACTGATTGATGCACTCCTTTATTCCACTGCAGGCCCTGCTGTTGAAGGAAAATCAGTATGCATGCGTCAGTCAGTGGGTCAGTCAGTCAGTCAGCCAGCCAGTCAGTGAGTCAGTCAGTCAGTGAGTCACTGAGTCAGTGAGTCAGTCCGCCAGTCAGTCAGTGAGTCAGTCAGTGGGTCAGTCAGTCAGTCAGTGAGTCAGTCAGTCAGTGAGTCAGTGAGTCAGTCAGTGAGTCAGTCAGTCAGTGGGTCAGTCAGTCAGTCAGTGAGTCAGTCAGTCAGTGAGTCAGTGAGTCAGTCAGTGGGTCAGTCAGTGAGTCAGTCAGCCAGTCAGTCAGTGGGTCAGTCAGTCAGTCAGTCAGTGAGTCAGTCAGTCAGTGAGTCAGTGAGTCAGTCAGTGGGTCAGTCAGTCAGTGGGTCAGTCAGTCAGTCCGTGAGTCAGTCAGTCAGTGAGTCAGTCAGTGGGTCAGTCAGTGAGTCAGTCAGTCAGTCAGTGAGTCAGTCAGTCAGTGAGTCAGTGAGTCAGTCAGTGGGTCAGTCAGTGAGTGAGTCAGTCAGCCAGCCAGTCAGTCAATGAGTCAGTCAGTCAGTGGGTCAGTCAGTCAGCCAGCCAGCCAGTCAGTCAATGAGTCAGTCAGTCAGTGGGTCAGTCAGTCAGTCACTGGGTGGGTCAGTCAGTCAGTCAGCCAGTCAGTCAGTCAATGGGTCAGTCAGTCAGTCAGTCAGTCAGTCAGTGGGTCTGCACAAATTCCATAACATTGTAAAAAGCACTGTATATTCAGTGCTGAACTTTCATGTTCTGAGTGGTACTGTTGAGGTCCAGTGAACCTCCTGTTTTGGGCCATGGTGGCATCTTTAAATGTGCATACTGACCACAATATAAAGTCAGGCTGATCATTTGGCTTGTGAAGCCTGGTTGCCACTAAGACCACAGTTTCCATTTTCTCTACCTATAAAACAACAAAAAGGTATTTTAATGTGACTGTTTTGGCATTTACTTTGACCCTGGAAATGCCGTTGTGCCCACAGAGTTTTATTCCCTGTTATTAGCAGGACAAGCAGGCATAACGGAGTCCGCCAGCGAGTGGATCTGCAAAATGTCCATCAGCAAATCTCTAAAATATATATAGACAAAGTTTTTTTTATTCGGCACACAAAATATTCAAATAGAAAAAAAATGAACAATTCCACAAAGCATAAACAAAACTAGTGAGTCCAAAAGGGTGTGGGCTGAAGCAAAGCTTATTAGCGCCCACCCCTGCTAGTACAAGTCCATCAATTCTAATCAGTCATATTTACATAAATACAAATTCACTACTACATGTCGACACAGAGACAACACATCAATATACTATTCACTTATAATTATATTTATAAAGTACCAGATCACAAGAAAGTCAAATAAAGGCACTTTACGCAAGTAAGGACTAACCTTACCAACCAACCCCCAGAGCAAGCACTAGGCAACTGTGGTGAGGTAAAACGCCCTATAACCCTAACCCTATAAGGAAGAAACCTCAAGCAGACCAGGCTCTTGGGGGTGACCCTCTGCTTGGGCTGTGCCATATATACCTATATACATACGTATATACTTAACATACATAAATATATACATATATATACATACATATACACGGTCACTTATATACATATATACATATACACCTACCCATATCTATATATCTACATACGCATACACATACCCACACATTCAAATATACAATAAATCCCACTTATAAATTGAACATTCCCTATAAATCAAATTATATTTGCTTCTTTATGATACTTAGACATGATGTTCTTTTTGAGTAGTTTCTTAAATCTTACTAAGGTACTACTCATTCTAACCTCTGTTGAACATTTGTTCCATTTCCTCACCCCAACCACAGACACACAAAAACCCTTTACATTTGTTCTTACTGGTGGTTTCATAAAAACTGCACAACCTCTTAAACTATATCTGGATTCACTCAATCGGAACAGACTCTGGACATGTCTCGGTAAGGCTTGTTTTTTTGCTCGAAACAAAGTTTGAATTGTAATGTAATCGACCAAATCTATGAATTTTAATAAATTTAAAGACACAAACAGAGAATGAGTTGGTTCACGATAATGTTTATTGCAGATGATTCGTATGGCTCGTTTTTGCAAAAGGAATATTGGATTGGTATTTGATTTGTAAGTGTTTCCCCATGACTCAGCACAATATGTCATATATGGTACCATCAGAGAATGATATAAAGTAAGTAACCCTTCTTGTGGCAGTACGTCTTTGGGTTTATACAAAATGGCTATAGTTTTTTGACAATTTTGATTTCACATAATTTATATGTGGTTTCCAGCTAAGTTTATTATCAATTATAACACCTAAAAATTTAGTCTCTCTTACTAACTCAATTTCCTTATTGTTTATAGTTAAATTTTTACATTTGGGTGCCTGTTTATTTCCAAATATAATACATTTGGTTTTCCCAAGGCTGAGTGACAACTTATTAGCGTCAAACCAAACCTTAAATTTTTCCAGTTCTTTCTCCACTATGTCCAGAAGCTGTTCAAGATTTTCACCGCTACAGAACACAGTTGTATCATCCGCAAAAAGGACACATCTCAGTGAACTCGACACCCAACTTATATCATTTATATAGATTATAGACAATAAAGGACCCAGCACTGAGCCCTGTGGCACCCCACATGTGACTTCCCTGAGTTCAGAATTTGTATTATTGAACATATTGAAATCTGCCTTGTAAATAACTAGTTATCCATTCATATGCCAGACCTCTGATTCCATATTTCTGCAGTTTAGTTAATAGTATTCCATGGTTAATTGTGTCACACGCTTTCTGTAAATCAAAAACAAACAAACAAACAAACAAACAAACAAACAAACACCTATTCTATATTATTTATTGTCAACTGCAGTTGCTATACTTTCCACAAAGTCCATCAAAGCCTGTGATGTAGTTCGAGACCTTCTGAATCCATATTGTTCTTCACAAATGATGTTATGCTTCAGTAAATAATCATTTAATCTTTTAGCAAATATTTTTTCCAAAATTTTGGAAAATTGTGGCAGGAGTGATATAGGTCTATAATTAGAAAATGTGTGTTTGTCACCAGTTTTAAACAGAGGAATTACTTTGGCTATTTTCATTTGAGAAGGAAATTTACCAGTACTTAGTGACATATTGCAAATGTAATTGAACAGTTTTACTATACAGTCAATAACTTTTTTTAATAAAGCCATATCCAAATTATTAAAATCAGTCGATTTCTTACTTTTTGAACCATGAACCAGATCAAGTATTTCCCTTTCATGAGTACCACCAATGAACATTGAAACAGATTTGGTAAACGTTGAATTATTTACTCAGAAGTTATTAGTTGATGAGTCAATTTTACCTTCTGGGTAAATAATATAATAATATATAAAACATAAACTTACATGAAGTGTCAAATATCAATGTTGAAAAAAAATAGTTGGGTCCAGACATTGTTGTCGACCCTGCTGCTACCTTTAATGAAAACATCCTTTAGAGAAAATGAACTGTCCTTAAAATCACATCATCATTTCTAGGAAGTGACATCAACTGACTTTTATGAAACTGGTGGTAAAAAGACAAGCGGCCTTTTCTTCTCATGAATTTTCTTTGAGTCAAGTAATGTCTGACAGAAAGGGACATGCTCACTGTGTCAGCCTGCTCCCAGAAAATCAGGGTTTGAAAAATTGTGTGTTTGAAAACCTACATATGAAGAGTTCAGCTGCAAAAAGATCTCATAAGTCCAAAACTATAATTTTTTAGGGGCTGACATGCACTTGGCTGCTTATGTAACTATCAGCGTAAAAATATTCAAGAATTTGGACATTCATTCATTCATTTTGTTGCTGGAAATCTGTAAATTTTCCTAATTGTTTAAGTTCCCGTTGTAACTTGCATTTCTCTCCATTTAAAAAAAAAATTAACATACATGTATAAAAACATTTATTATTATTATTAGTATTATTATTATTATTATTATTATTATTATTATTAAGCCCCTCATGAGTGCATACCATGTGGTTTCATTACCACATGGTCGCCAATATGATTTTTCATTAATCCTGTTATAAACCCAGAGACTGAAAGCATATGTTGATATTTTTGATATTGTCATGGTCTGCCTCATAATCCTGTTTTATCCTAGTTGTAGTTTGTGAGTTTTTCTCCCAGATGGCGCACTTAGAGCCGATTCACACCTGCTGCGCCTCACCACTCATCATGGCCGCACACCTGCTGTGTATGAGCGGCTGATGAGCAGCAGGCTATTTAAAATCAGACTTTCAGTTCACCTGTTGCCAAATACTTCCAGGTACTTCCACAGTTTCCAGATCCTTCCAGATAATACCAGGACTTCCAGCCCTGGCTATGCTCCATGAAGCCTGAGACTCCTGACCTTGACCTCATATTCCTGCTGCTCCCATGCTCTAAGACGAGGGCGCTTCCCACAGCTAAACTCAAGGTAACCTGGCCAGCTCTCTAATTCCCGTATTAGAGCAAAATGTCTTTCCTGGTGTTCCAGACACTATCCTGCGCGGCTCCCATGCAGCACTAGTTCCTGGCTCCTGGCTATCTGCACAGCAATGTCACTTTGGAACTCTACGGCTCTCAGCTCAGTGCACGCGGCTCTGCTCCGCTCCAGTTAAGTTTCTTCATGTCTCAGTGGGATTCTGTTCTCACTCATTCCTGCCTGTGATTGTGCATGTCTAAGAACTGTTGCAAGAACTACTCCCAAGAACTGTATGAACTCTTACATTGAACTGCTAAGAATTTTCTAAGTCATCAAGTCCCGCTTAATTGGAACTGTGTTACAGAGCCGCAGCACTTGACCTCTGACCTCAGAGGATAATTCATGAACTGTGAACGATTCTTGAACAGTAAACCTTATTTCCTAAATGGAGAACATTATTTCCAGAACTGTGAACCCTTATGTTTTAAGCGTCATGTGAACTGTTAAAGGCATTATGTGTTATGAGTGCAATCACTCACCATCTTCTTCCTCTGTTCTCCTAGTTCCTGGTCTCAGCTCTGCGTGTCCCACCTGGTTCCTGGCTCTGACCCTCTCAAGTTCTCAGTTCATTTACAAGACTGGCTTAGAAACCTGCAGCTCCCTATTTTCCACTGCCACGAGTGGGCTGACTCTCCATTCTGAAGGCACCCCCAGCGCAACATGATTATTTTCTTCATTGTAAATTAATATATTTTCCTTCACTACCCACTCTTCCTTGCTCCCAGCATTTGGGTTCATAGCCTGAACTGGTACGGTCCCGTCCGGACCTCAAGCCATAAAATATGTTGATAACAGGGCTGATGATCCACAAATATGTATTTTAATTATACTCGAGGAGAAAAGTAGTATGGGATGCAATAACTATTATTTTTGTATTCAATTAATCTTTCGATTATTTCCTTGATTAACCAATTTGTTGTTTGGGCTATAAGATGTCATAAAATGGTGAAAAAAAATGTTGATCGCTGTCACCCAAATCCCAAGATGATGTTTAAATGTCTTTTTTTGTCCACAACCCAAAGATAATCTGTTTATTGTAAAGAGGGACAAAGAAATTAGTAACAAAACCAGGAAACAGTCACATTTAAGAAGCTGAAATCAGAGATTTTTTACTTTTATTTCTTTAATGACTCAAAACAATTAATAGATTATGAAAAATGTTTGTGACTAGTTTCACATTTGATTAATCACTGAGTCATTGATTATCTGTTGCAGTGCTCAAGAGATGGCACCGCATGCTAGTTTTCTGAGGGGTTTCAAAACTTTTAAAACATGACTATGAACCTCAAACATTAACATGAGTTGCAAGCTTTTGTGGGAGAAGCTGCATAGCGCAACTTTTGTCTGTTGCATTGATGGTTTTCTTCAAAATAAGATGTAAAATTTCACCTTAAAAATGGCTCTTCAAAGGGTGTCAGATCTTATGGCTTCATTCTTTTCTGAGAACTGTTCATCTTTTTCTTTTATTTTCATGCTGTGGAAAAGAAAAGGGCCACAGTGAATTTAGTGCAGGCAGTGAAATCTGCTCCCATGGTGGAGGTCACACAGATTGGGGGCGAGTCTACAAAAGCAATATATGCTGCTTTCCTGTTTTCCAGATGATCCACTGATGCAGGGTGATGGGAGCTGAAGTCTGCTCCTCTGGTTCGAGTCAGTACAGTCAGGACCGGGCTCCACCCTTTCACCTGAGACAGATCGTTTCAAGCAGCTGCACTCATTGTTCATCTCTCTTTTTCTCTCAGATACTCTGATGACTAATTGTTTTCTGACTTCAGTATCACCTGTATACGGTGAACAGTTTTTACCTTTTGGTGTCACCACATCAGTGACCAAAAAAAAATCTGCTTCTCCTGTGAGGCCCCATTAAAGAACACCAAGAAGAACTCTTGGTGCATGTCACAAATTTCAATCAGGTACCTGTGATAGTGATTTTTCTGTCCTGTGGGACAAACGAAAGTCAGTATTTTTCACCAACACTCCCTGGAACATCTGCTCCAGCCTGACATTGACACTGTGGTGTGTGTATTTGAGAACGACACACCACTGCCTCACATCACGATGTTTCTCCTCCACTGTCAGATCCTGAGAGAGTCCTCAGTGCCTGACCACGGGTGAAGCCATTTCTCTGTTATGGTCAGTGCATTTGGAGATCTCCAGGCCATAATATACCACCGTCAATGTATTTCATGCTCTACAGATACAGGAGAAGTCAGCCCAATGCAAACCCAGCTGCAGGTGTAAAGTGGGGCCAGGGCCAAGTCTACCCCGACCTGTACCCCTAACCCTAGACTGGACTAAGTTGTTAAGCCAGGCCAAGTTCTCCTGAGGGCCAGGTTCTCGTTACCATGCTCTACTGCCATGTTGAATGCTGGCAAGGTGAGAAGGGCCCCGTCCACGGAGGATACAGTCAGACTTGCTGCAACCATGTTTGACAGACATTATTCGGGCGCCTCTCGAATGTTTCCCCTCGATAATAACATGGTTTGCTTCACTGGCACTCCTAAAAATAAAATGCTACAACAATGGCGCAGTGAGCAGCTGTCTGGCTGAAGCTCATCCTCATCTGTCCAGGGTGCTCCTCCATGATACCAGGAGGTGCAAAGTCCTGGTCTACTACACAAGCCTGTCTGTCTAAAATATTTGTCCAGTATTGATAAAAGGTGTTGCACTGGAATTCTGATCTCACTACAGGACAACATCCGTCCTTCTTTGATGTGTCATGCTGAGCTGGTAACCGATAAGATCCACTCTGACCTGTCTTTCTGCCCTCGAACTGAAGTGATGTGGGCAAGAGTGAGATGATGTGCAGAAACTATTTTCCCATCATCTCTACTCCTGGTCAGTTCTTCCACAAAAGTGCTTGAGACGGCATTGCTGGTAGAGGTAGTGACAAGTAGGGAATCACATTTGTGTCCAGAGCAGCATGCGTTAGGCCCAGAGAGGGACAGCCTGAGAGAATGCATCACTGATACTGTCCTTTCTCTGCCTCTGTTTCTCAGATTCCCCACATGAGGCATTTTAATAATGTCAAAGCAGCCCAGGGTGGCCGTTTGGTTTTTATAGAGATGAATAAGAGAAAGTATAAGCGAAGTGCTTCTGCTTTTTTGGCCTCAAGTAATACAATGCTTCACGTCTCTCTGGCTTGTCCCTCTACTAAAGGATTTTGTGGTGAAGGTAAGGCAGAGTGGCCAGTGCCGCAACATAGCAGCATCTCTCAAACTTTCATCCCTACATCAGGCTGGTGGAATTTGTTCTAGCACTCCTGTCCCTCTGTGTCAGAGGTGTCTGATTCCAGAAAGGGCAGAGAGGGTGCAGGTTTTCTTTGCAGCCACACGCTCCACTAGGTGATTTCACTGATTAACATCACTTTGAGCAGGTGGAATCAGTTAATCAGTTTGTCACCTGACCAATAACTGATGCTCAAAGTGTGACAGTGATAGCGGCGTTCTCCAGCCAGAGAACAAACAGAGAGGCTAACAGGCCGACGCATTGTACTTCCTGTTGGACAGTAGCTGAGCTTTCTTCAATAACATCTGCAAGTGCTATGGCTGACACCACGACTTAGCTGTTAAATATTTAACCCAGCTGTGCCCTGGTGTGGCGTGGGTGTTTCTATGATCTTATTCCCTCGATATATCAGCAGGCAGACATGTGAGACCTGACTGATCTGATCAGTCCCTCAGTTCTGCAGGTCAGACTGATGCTCAGAGTCTGACAGCAACAGCAGTGATCTCCATTCACATGCTGCTTCACCTAAAAGCTCTGCTTCTTAATTGGACACTCGTGGCTGTGCATTAGTTCTGTGCAATAACTCCTCAAGTCTGTGGTTTCTTGTTACAAGTATCTTCTATTACCTCTGAGGGTTAGTGGAGGAGACCAATGATGTCACCTCAGATCTTATATCCTTATGTTCTGATGATGAAACAGTGGAAGACAGAAAGGATGCAACTGCTTCTCTTCTGTTTCTATCATGGCCACACCAGGCTTTTTGATTCTGGACCCCTGCCGGTCTTACGATACAATACGATACACTTTATTGTCGCTTCCGGGAAATTTGTCTTGGAATCCAAGAGCTGCACAAATAAAACTGCCATGGCATAATTACATAACTCATGAATATTGCACATAACTTAATACACGCCAATATTGCACACACCCCTTTTGGACAACAGTCTTGCACAGACAGCTCATGCATATTGCACATATCCCTAATACACATATCCAGATTGCACATAACCCTATTGCATAACCCATACCATGTGGTGGACCAGCTCTACTTCCAGGAATAGAATGATGACTGCACACTACTGTGCTCTCTGTAGCTCGTTCTAGGCTAATGGCTATAAATGAAGGACTGAGTGACCTAGGTCTCACCATCACTGTTATTACTATCCAAAACGTGCTTGGTCCTTCATCTTCCTTTTGTTGTTTGTTGGCATAGGGCTGAGGGGAGTTGGGATAACCAGACGACTGCACCACCTTCCACCTGATATAGCAAGGACACCGTTAGCGATCAGGTATTTACTGATCTCACCTTGTTGCTAACGGTAATACATGTTCATGCTGTTTGCTGGGACAGCTGAGCTTGGTGCTGTTTAAGTTTAGGAGGACATTTTTGTTCTCTTTCACCGTGTAGCAACACATGTGTTGTGTGTTGGGGGGGTGTGGCTGGACATTTTGGTGTTCTTTTCTTTTCTTTGCTCTCAAGGTGGTATGCAAACTGATTTATTGTCTGTGGAGAAGGTGCTGGCAGAAGAGTCCGTCACCCTCATCAACATGATGTGCAGCACCTGTGGATGGTGCTCACGTGCAACCTTAAAGACTTTCAGCTGAAGCAGATAATGAGATGGCGTTCTGCATTTAAGTCATGTGTGATTCAAGCAGAATTCCCGGGAACTCGACCTTGTGATGTTCGTTTGTGAGACGCTGAGGACCGCGCCTGGGTTTGACACATCGTGCCTGTGAAGGAAGACGGGTGAGGGACACATGCTGTCAGCACACATCAGAGGTGATTTGATTGTCTGAATAATTGTTAACAGTAATTTGGTATTTTGTTACGCAGTATATTTGAACTTTGATGAGAGTTGTGCAGCTCGGTTCTCACTGCCGTGGCATGCAGACTGATGATCCTCCACCTGTTGTGAGAAGCTGCTCATTTACATAAAGCTTGAATTCGGACCTGAATGTGTTGCTGATAGTGTGTGCCTTTTGAAGGATATTAGTTGTAGCTGCTGACTTACCTCACCTTTTCTATCCTTCGCAGAGTCGGTTTGTCGTGTCCACCTGGGGGGTGTTTGGCGGTGAACGTGGGTCCAGAAGCGCCGGGCTTCGATCCTTTTGGGCGCTGGAGAGCGTGCCGTCCTTCACTCCGCCAGACCGACGCAGTTTTTGTTTGTACACTTTGTTATGCACCACAGGGGGAAAATAAATTGTTTTGTTATTGGAACCGCTTTCTGGTTGTTTTAGCGCTGCGTTCCGTCAGATGCAGGTCCGCTCCTCAACCCGCGTCGACACATAACAGTAGTTCCCGGCCATTCCATAATGGACCCAGCGGCAGAGGCGGTTCCATTCGCCGAAAGAGTTCAAGAACACTTGGAGGAAATATGGGAGCAATTACAGCATCTCACAAACCAAATTAAACAAACAGATGTCCGCGTTACGGAGCTTGCAGCGCAAGCCGTTCCGCTTCCTGCTGCTCCAGCTGCGGCACCATCGATACCGGTGCAGATAACTCCGTCACCCAGAGATTCGGCTTCCGAATTGATTATTTGTCGTCCGGAGCCTTATGCGGGAAACGTTGAAGCTTGTGCTCCGTTTTTGATGCAATGTTCTCTGGTTTTTGCTCATACCGTCACCCAGCGGTTGCTGAATCACAGGCAGGGGAGGCGGAGTGCGGCGGATTATTCTGTGGATTTCCGAATTTTTCCTGCTCAGTCCGGTTGGAATGCCGCAGCATTAAGTGGAGTGTTTGTGGTTGGTTTAAATGATCCATTAAGGGACGAGCTAGTAGTCCGTGACGAGCCAAATGATTTAGATGAGCTAATATCGTTGGTGATTCGTCTAGATGATCGGATGAAGGAGCGTGGACGCGAGAGAGGGCGGCCATCAGAACGGGTTTTTTTTGTCTCGGGGCTTTCCCCGACACAGATCTGGGCTGCCTCTTCTTTGCCCCACTGAGACTCCTCCGACGGGACCTCTGGCTCCTCTTGCAGATGAGCCCATGCAGCTCGGACAAGCTGAAGCTGCTATATTGCCCCGTTATAGAAGCGTCAAGAAAAATAGTGGTGACGTCTCTCCAGGTGTTCTGGGACAGGCGAAATAATACCCAAAAAATAAAAAAATAAAAAAATTTGTTTGGGCTAATGTTTTTTTTTTTTTCTGAAAGGGGTTATAAATTGTTTGGGGATTCAGGGGCGTATCTGGTGGAGTGAACGACAGGCGGTTCGAAGCCCGTCCTGGACTCAGTTAATCGTTGGTTTTTATTATTTGTATTTAGGTATTTTCTGTTTGGGTCTGGGGTCGTTTTGTTTTGTTGTTTTTTATTTCCCTACTTCCCTAACCCCAACCTCACTCGCCCCAAGACCATTCGTCTTGTGGGTTGTGGGGTGGTGCAGGTTGGTCACGCTGAGCGTTCTCAGAAGACCTCTGCACCTGGGGGGGGGGGGGGGTTGTTAGGGGTGTTTTTTTTGGTTTGGTTAGGGCCCGGTTCCACTCCAGCCTCGGTGGGCCTTTGTACCGTTCGTCATTGGTGTTGCCGGGGTGTGGTGCAGCGGGAACATACCTCAGTCGGAGGGGTGGGCCGATCTGTTGCCGTTCGCCATTTCGGTAGTTCCACCCCTCCCGATAGGCTGGGGTATGGTCGAGTTGGGGCACCGGATGTATTTCCGGTTTTCCGCTGCGCCTTGGGGTTGGGGCCGGGTTAGTTTTTCCTGTTCCCTTGGTGTTTTGTGCCGTTCGCCAAAATGAGCTGCCGAAAGGCTCTGGGAGGGATCTGGGGTCTTTCGGGGTGCTGGGGAAGGTAACAGGGTTTATCGGTTGTTTTATTTGCCCCCGGGGTTGTTTAATGTAGTCCTCCGGGGGTTGGACTTTTGTTTTTTTTTTGTTTCCTTCCAGGTTCCACCTCCAGGGTTGATGGGACGGTCCTCTGGGGGGGAATTGGCTTGTGGGGCCGACTAGCCAAGTGTGGCCGGGTCTGGGGTTCCTGGGTTGTGGGGAGGGTGCCTCCTGGGGTTTGATGGTACGGTCCTCTGGGGGGCGCCGTTTGCTCCATGTGTACCTGGGGACCTCTGTGGGATTCCGGCTTTGGCTATTCCTCCTGGAACCGGCGGTAAAGGCCTTCTGGGGGGGTGCTGGGCTCTGCAAGTCGTTCTGGGGGGGTTGTTTGTTATTTTTCTTTCATGCATTTATGTTTGTATTGTGTTTGTGGGGCTGTGTTGGGTTTTTGCATTTGGGAGTTTTTCTTTTCTTCCCGGGGTTGGATGGGACGGTCCCCTGGGGAGGTTTTGGGTGGGTTTTATGTTTTTCTTGTATGTTGGGTTGTACTAGGGACTGTTTTGGGGTTTTTGTTGATGCCAGCCGGCCTTCCAGCTGCGGTGCCCTGTCCTGCTGTCTGTGGTGGACCTTGGGAGCGTTATGCTGTCTGCTTCCTGACGAGGACCCCGGAGGGAGGTGCTGTTCTCGGACCTGGTTTGTTCGGTCGCCAGGAGGCTTCCCATTAAAGGGGGGGTACTGTTGTGTGTTGGGGGGGTGTGGCTGGACATTTTGGTGTTCTTTTCTTTTCTTTGCTCTCCAGGTGGTATGCAAACTGATTTATTGTCTGTGGAGAAGGTGCTGGCAGAAGAGTCCGTCACCCTCATCAACATGATGTGCAGCACCTGTGGATGGTGCTCACGTGCAACCTTAAAGACTTTCAGCTGAAGCAGATAATGAGATGGCATTCTGCATTTAAGTCATGTGTGATTCAAGCAGAATTGCCGGGAACTCGACCTTGTGATGTTCGTTTGTGAGTTTGTTGGTATTTTGTTACGCAGTATATTTGAACTTTGATGAGAGTTGTGCAGCTCGCTTCTCACTGCCGTGGCATGCGGACTGATGATCCTCCACCTGTTGTGAGAAGCTGCTCATTTACATAAAGCTTAAATTCAGACCTGAATGTGTTGCTGATAGTGTGTGCCTTTTGAAGGATATTAGTTGTAGCTGCTGACTTAACTCACCTTTTCTATGCTTCGCAGAGTCGTGTCCACCTGGGGGGTGTTTGGTGGTGAACGTGGGTCCAGAAGCGCCGGGCTTCAATCCTTTTGGGCGCTGGAGAGCGTGCCATCCTTCACTCCGCCAGACCGACGTAGTTTTTGTTTGTACACTTTGTTATGCACCACAGGGGGAAAATAAATTGTTTTGTTATTGGAACCGCTTTCTGGTTGTTTTAGCGCTGGGTTCCGTCAGACGCAGGTCCGCTCCTCAACCCGCGTCGACACATAACAACATGCTGTTAGTGATTTTATAGTCTGTGCTTTGCAATAAGTGGCGTAAAATCCCACAAAAATATTCCACATGCTACATTGCTTGCCTAAAGGGAGCCTGGTTCAGATGGTAGCGCCAAGATTTAGGTGGTAGCGCAAAGTCCTGCTTGGGGGCACAGCCACCATGGACACTGATGAGGTACTCATTTTGGGTCCATGCAGGCTCATGTACTCTCTGGCTTTTTTGTTGATTTCAGTGGATAGGTTAATATTTGGATGTTTCTTTGTTGTTTTCACACTTCACTTTTGTCTTTGTCTCTTCAGTAGTGGGAGGAAGCCGAAGCACCCGGAGGGAACCCACATAAACACAGGGAAGACATACAAAGCACACAGAAAGAACCAGGGTGGATTTGAACACAGAACCTTCTCCCTGTGAGGCTACAGTGCTAAAAACCAAAGTCATCATCCTCATTTGTTTTTCTGTGCAGGTGTTTACCATTTTACAACTTGGACTCACCTGTTATTGAAATGGTGCTTGCAGGGAGTTTGATTAATTGAGAAACTGCAGGATGTGGGTTGGACCACAGAGTGACACTCAGTCAGATCATTTTGAATGGGATATGACCTACGGACCTTCACTTCAGACCGACCTGGGCTGTCATTCCATTAAGATGCCTTTTTGTTGGCACTGTCCACTCATTCCTCTTGCGTGGCTATGTGAGCACTGACAGAACCCTGTTTGTCCCAACGCTTCATCAGAATAAGGGAGAGAACCAGCAGCAGGTTTTGTTCCAGTGATGGTCAGACCAGCAGCTGATCTGTTATGAAGGATGTTCACCTGCTAGTCCTCCTGCCCACTAGCATTTAGTTTACAGCCTATGTGAAGATGTTAACAGAGCTTACACTGCTCTCAGTGGTCTTCAGAGAGAATTAGGCCAGTCTCCCATTGCCAAGTTTTTTGCTCCAATTCCATCATGATTCCAAAGGTGAGGAAATCTGGCCTGATTTTTTTTAATATAGTCGGCAAAATTTGTATGACCTACTATTTTACATCCACAGACATACAAGTGTAACCAACTATTGCCAAATACACTCGAGGGCGTATGATTCCTATTACATGCTGGTGTTTGTTCAACACAAAGAGCTACTTCTTTTCCCACACTTTTCCAAAAAGCTAAAACGTCTCTGTTAACCTCCTAAAACGTCTGGTGAAGAGCACGACATGCTTTGTGGAGGATAAGAAGGAGATTCCTGCTCAGAGAACGGTGGGTCCAGATTACTGCAAAATGTACCAGCTCGTCCACATTCACCCACTTTTACACAAGAGCACCCTGATCTGCATCAGTCAAATCCGATTATTCACACTGTGTGGATCCGGCCAAAATCCATCTTCTCCACTCCGCTTTGTACTCATTCCACTCACGTACCCTGACTTTGAACAAATATTATCTCCTATCTGCACAAAGCACAACCAGTTATTTATGTTTTCTTGCTAGGGGAGGTGGCCAAGCAGTTAAGGGCACTTGTTTTAAGTGCAGAAAGTTCCCGGATCAGTGCCACCCCTGCCCATTGTCCATGTCATGTGGAGTTGCGTCTGAAAGGGCATCTGATGTAAAACTTGTGCCAAAACAACATTCAGATTCAACTTGGATCCACAATGATGACCCCAACCAGGAGCACCACCAGGGATTTTGGGCCCCATGAAAAAAAATCTTCCTGCCCCCCCCCATATTATTTTGTCAACATTATAATTGTATTAGAGCCCTCTCTGAGCCCCTGGTATTCTGGGTGTCCTCTGTATTCTCCCCTTTTCAGCACCCCTAACCCTGACTGAGACAAGGGAGAAGCTGAAGGGCCTTATCCACATTTTGTTGATTTTGCACAATTTTTTAAAATGTGATGTTAAAAATTTTCCTAATTGCTCACAATGGGCACATTCAGGGCACACTGAAAAAAAAAAGTTCTATTTACATGAAAAATATGTACATCAGTTGCACATATTAAAGTTATGTTTACTAAAAATGATTTAGTCATGCTCAATATACTCAGTTCTTATTTGCTCAAATAACATGACTTTTATGTTGATTTAAAGCTTTTCTTTTATGCTGTGTATATGAAACTACCCTATGTTAAACCAACATGATTTTTTATGTTTAGTGTATTTAGTCATCATCTGTTAAAGCAACATTTTTATATAAAGTATACACAGTGTTTTTTTTTATGTTATCAACCTAATCTGTTCAAGTAGGTCTCACAAAGCTTCTGCATACTCTGCAAATTCTGTATGTTGATTTTTGTTATCAAAATGAATTAATCCAGCCTAATCGCTCAACTACAGCATTTACTACCATAAAATTTTCAAAAACATGAGGCATGAAGAAAAACATTTCTTTTACAACAGCTGTATTTTGTCAAAAAATAAGACAACTTTAACACTGGACTATAAATCCAGTTTTAACACATCAAACTTGTTAGAACGGACCCTTTTTGTTCACCAGGGCAACACTTGTTGACCAGGTTATCAAGAGTACATAGTAAACATCCATAACTGCTACAAAATGAACCAAAATAACAATTCTTCGTCCAACAATGAAAACATGGCTAACTTCTTCTTCTTTGTGTTTAATGGCGGTTGGCAACCACCTTATATGGAGCATTGCCGCCACCAACTGGACTGCGGTGTTGGTCAGGAAGCAAACATCACATGGCTAACTGCTTCCCATGGGGTGTGGTCGCAGGGGTTTCCAGACAAAACATAACTGCTTCTTTCTTTCTTAACATGACTGAGACTTGTTGATTTTACATCCGTCTAGATTACAAGAATTCTACAACACTGACATGCGTTCAGAGCAGGAACATAAATGAGTTGTGTCATATATACAAACTACATATTTGTACATTGAACGATCCCCTTTCTCCTTTTTTCAGTGCACTGATAGACCCCAGCACTGGGTGAAATAGGAAGTTGTATATAGACCCTGAGACCTGCTGGTGCCACTGCATATCTCCGGATTCCAGGTTCCACCACTCTAACTGGACAGGATGCCAGTCTGGCACAGGTTACTTCCACAGCTGAGGGTAGCACCCATTTACAGTTGAGTGGACTGAGACAATGTAGATTAAGTTTTTTCAATTTATTTTCATTTATATAGCGCCAAATCACAACAGAGTTGCCTCAAGGTGCTTCACACAAGTAAGGTCTAACCTTAAGTAACCCCCAGAGCAGCAGTGGTAGGAAAAAACTACCTCTGAAGAAGAAACCTCAAGCAGACCAGACTCAAAGAGGTGACCCTCTGCTTGGGCCATGATACAGACATAAATTACAGAACAATTCACAAAGCGAATATATAGGAAATACTGTTGGTGCACAGGACAGGAGGGTCTCCATCACAAATACCAAAGTGTCTTGTCCAAGGACGCAGACAGGCAGCATGAACGTGATTCCAAACCAGGTCTGCATATCCACTGAGCTACCTGCTCTACTCAACACTGTGCTGACTGAACTGGTGTCTATGTACCTTGGTTTTAATGAGTCCAGCTGGGAGAACATACTTTCTCTGACAGACAAAAAAACGTCTGTACGTACGACATATAGATAGTAGTTACCTGGATATAACTACAGTTCTGTGTGCCCAAAGCCCTGTATCTTCTTCCCCAGCTGGCCTTCTTGTCGTTTTCTGAGTGGAAAACAGAGACAAACAGCCGGCACAGCGGCCTGAACAGGAACTACCACCTGGTGAGCAGTGAGTGCAGTGATCTGTCTCAGGGCCGGGGGGTAAAACCCTCAAGGAAATAACCAAAAGCCTGTTAGCAGCCTGTGGATAGAACCTGAATAACATCCAGGAAAATACTACTTCTCAACATGATCACAGTATATCAGCCATCAAAATATCACACACATGTATAAATCCAACAACAGTACAACCTCACGCAGTTTTGCTTCATCAGCATCGTCTATTTCCAGCCTTGTAGGGAGGCGCAAGGTCGGATTTGTTTGCCCTAATTGAACTACAGCTATGAAAAACAATCTGTACTGTATTCATGAAGACCTATATTTTGCCAAAATGTTGACTGAACATCCAACAATAGCACAGTTTCTTAACCATCTTCCCTCACTACTTTTAATCCTCTGTTCCTTTATGTTTTACACAACCACCAACCTCCAGTGCTGAAAAATGAAGCCAACACAGTAGCACCAAAACATGCACTTCCTTGAATAACCACTTGAAGCTGGTTCTGAAACTGAGTCAATTCGGTGCAGCACAATGCCACAGATGTCACAGGTTTTGAGGGAGCGTGCAGTTGTCATGCTGACTGCTGGAATGTCCACCAGAGCTGTTGAATTGAATGTTCATTTCTCTACCATAAGCCATCTCCAAAGGTGTTTTAGAGAATTTTGCAGTACATCCAACCAGCCTCACAACCGCAGACCACGTTACCACATTACCACACCAGCCCAGGACCTCCACATCCAGGATGTTCACCTCCAAGATCATCTGAGACCAGCCACCTGGACAGCTGCTGCAACAATCGGTTTGCAGAACCAAAGAATTTCTACACAAACTGACAGTAACCGTCTCAGGAAATCTCATCTGCATGCTCACCGTCCTCATTGGGGTCTCGACAAGCATGCAGATGAGCTTCCCTGAGATGGTTTCAGACAGTTTATGAAAAAATGGTTTGGTTTGAATTGTCAACAGCTAAGGTGGACATTCCTGCAGTCAGCATGCCAACTGCACGCTCCCTCAAAACTTGTGACATCTGTAGGATTGTGTTGTGTGATAAAACTGAACATGTCAGAGTGGCCTTTTATTGTGGCCAGCCTAAGGCACACCTGTGCAATAATCATGCTGTCTAATCAGCATCTTGATCTGCCACACCTGTGAGGTGGGATGGATTCTCTCAGCAAAGGAGAAGTGCTCACTAACACAGATTTAGACAGATCTCTGAACAATATTATTTTAGATCTTTGAGTTCAGCTCATGAAAAAAGGGAGCAAAAACAAAAGTGTTGCTTTTATATTTCATATTTTTATTCAGTACATATATATATATATATATATATATATATATATGCGTGAGCAGCACTGCAAGCAACTGTGAAGCAACTGGGAGTGAGATTGCATCAGAATTTTGGCTCTCTGTTGGGACTGTTTACACAGAGACTGCTACCTGCTGCTTTGGACTTGAAATAACAGTCTTTTTCAAGACTTTTTTACTTTTTTACTTTTTTACCTTTTTCTTTTTTTTTTTACTTTTTTACTGTGCTCCAACGCCTAAGGAAGACCTCTAACGGTCGAAACATCGCGACGGAGCACTTTTATCAGCTAACTTTCATCAGCGTTGGCAAGCTAACTAGCTTGCTAACGCTTTCGTTTTTATTTTTTTTATTGTTTTTTTATTTTATTTATTTATTTTTTTTCTCTCTTTTAGCACTGTTGTGCGTTATCTGTGCTGCTCCACAGCGTGTTTAGTCGATTTTTATTTTATTTTAGCACCGTTGTCGTGCGTTCGCTGTTGTCGTGCGTTGCCTGTGCTGCTTCATGGCCTGTTTGGTGCCTTGATTGGGGCACTCCTTCTGCTGAATCACCTCTAAATTATTTACACATTATTCACTTTGTGTGTTTTTAGGAATCCGCTAGGTTGCGTAGCTACTAGCTCTTAGCCGATTTAGCATGGCGGCTTCTCCTGTCTCTCCCGTACTTTTCTGCTCTGGGTGTGAAATGTTTAGTTATTCCTCGGCCTCCTTTAGCAGTAACGGTACTTGTAATAAGTGCAGCTTATTCGTAGCTTTGGAGGCCAGGCTGGGCGAATTGGAGACTCGGCTCCGCACCGTGGAAAATTCTACAGCTAGCCAGGCCCCTGTAGTCGGTGCGGACCAAGGTAGCTTAGCCGCCGTTAGTTCCCCCCTGGCAGATCCCGGGCAGTCGGGAAAGCAGGCTGACTGGGTGACTGTGAGGAGGAAGCGTAGCCCTAAACAGAAGCCCCGTGTACACCGTCAACCCGTTCACATCTCTAACCGTTTTTCCCCACTCGACGATATACTCGCTGAGGATCAAACTCTGGTTATTGGTGACTCTGTTTTGAGAAATGTGAAGTTAGCGACACCAGCAACCATAGTCAATTGTCTTCCGGGGGCCAGAGCAGGCGACATCGAAGGACATTTGAAATTGCTGGCTAAGGCTAAGCGTAAATTTGGTAAGATTGTAATTCACGTCGGTAGTAATGACACTCGGTTACGCCAATCGGAGGTCACTAAAATTAACATTAAATTGGTGTGTAACTTTGCAAAAACAATGTCGGACTCTGTAGTTTTCTCTGGGCCCCTCCCCAATCAGACCGGGAGTGACATGTTTAGCCGCATGTTCTCCTTGAATTGCTGGCTGTCTGAGTGGTGTCCAAAAAATGAGGTGGGCTTCATTGATAATTGGCAAAGCTTCTGGGGAAAACCTGGTCTTGTTAGGAGAGACGGCATCCATCCCACTTTAGATGGAGCAGCTCTCATTTCTAGAAATCTGGCCAATTTTCTTGGATCCTCCAAACCGTGACTATCCAGGGTTGGGACCAGGAGGCAGAGCTGTGGTCTTATACACCTCTCTGCAGCTTCTCTCCCCCTGCCATCCCCTCATTACCCCATCCCCGTAGAGACGGTGCCTGCTCCCAGACCACCAATAACCAGCAAAAATCTATTTAAGCATAAAAATTCAAAAAGAAAAAATAATATAGCACCTTCAACTGCACCACAGACTAAAACAGTTAAATGTGGTCTATTAAACATTAGGTCTCTTTCTTCTAAGTCCCTGTTGGTAAATGATATAATAATTGATCAACGTATTGATTTATTCTGCCTAACAGAAACCTGGTTACATCAGGATGAATATGTTAGTTTAAATGAGTCAACACCCCCGAGTCACACTAACTGTCAGAATGCTCGTAGCACGGGCCGGGGCGGAGGATTAGCAGCAATCTTCCATTCCAGCTTATTAATTAATCAAAAACCCAGACAGAGCTTTAATTCATTTGAAAGCTTGACTCTTAGTCTTGTCCATCCAAATTGGAAGTCCCAAAAACCAGTTTTATTTGTTATTATCTATCGTCCACCTGGTCGTTACTGTGAGTTTCTCTGTGAATTTTCAGACCTTTTGTCTGACTTAGTGCTTAGCTCAGATAAGATAATTATAGTGGGCGATTTTAACATCCACACAGATGCTGAGAATGACAGCCTCAACACTGCATTTAATCTATTATTAGACTCTATTGGCTTTGCTCAAAAAGTAAATGAGTCCACCCACCACTTTAATCATATTTTAGATCTTGTTCTGACTTATGGTATGGAAATAGAAGACTTAACAGTATTCCCTGAAAACTCCCTTCTGTCTGATCATTTTTTAATAACATTTACATTTACCCTGATGGACTACCCTGCAGTGGGGAATAAGTTTCATTACACTAGAAGTCTTTCAGAAAGCGCTGTAACTAGGTTTAAGGATATGATTCCTTCTTTATGTTCTCTAATGTCATATACCAACACAGAGCAGAGTAGCTACCTAAACTATGTAAGGGAGTTAGAGTATCTCGTCAATAGTTTTACATCCTCTTTGAAGACAACTTTGGATGCTGTAGCTCCTCTGAAAAAGAGAGCTTTAAATCAGAAGTGTCTGACTCCGTGGTATAACTCACAAACTCGTAGCTTAAAGCAGATAACCCGTAAGTTGGAGAGGAAATGGCGTCTCACTAATTTAGAAGATCTTCACTTAGCCTGGAAAAAGAGTCTGTTGCTCTATAAAAAAGCCCTCCGTAAAGCTAGGACATCTTTCTACTCATCACTAATTGAAGAAAATAAGAACAACCCCAGGTTTCTTTTCAGCACTGTAGCCAGGCTGACAAAGAGTCAGAGCTCTATTGAGCTGAGTATTCCATTAACTTTAACTAGTAATGACTTCATGACTTTCTTTGCTAACAAAATTTTAACTATTAGAGAAAAAATTACTCATAACCATCCCAAAGACGTATCGTTATCTTTGGCTGCTTTCAGTGATGCCGGTATTTGGTTAGACTCTTTCTCTCCGATTGTTCTGTCTGAGTTATTTTCATTAGTTACTTCATCCAAACCATCAACATGTTTATTAGACCCCATTCCTGCCAGGCTGCTCAAGGAAGTCCTACCATTATTTAATGCTTCAATCTTAAATATGATCAATCTATCTTTGTTAGTTGGTTATGTACCACAGGCCTTTAAGGTGGCAGTAATTAAACCATTACTTAAAAAGCCATCACTTGACCCAGCTATCTTAGCTAATTATAGGCCAATCTCCAACCTTCCTTTTCTCTCAAAGATTCTTGAGAGGGTAGTTGTAAAACAGCTAACTGATCACCTGCAGAGGAATGGTCTATTTGAAGAGTTTCAGTCAGGTTTTAGAATTCATCATAGTACAGAAACAGCATTAGTGAAGGTTACAAATGATCTTCTTATGGCTTCGGACAGTGGACTTATCTCTGTGCTTGTTCTGTTGGACCTCAGTGCTGCTTTTGATACTGTTGACCATAAAATTTTATTACAGAGATTAGAGCATGTCATAGGTATTAAAGGCACTGCACTGCAGTGGTTTGAATCATATTTGTCTAATAGATTACAGTTTGTTCATGTAAATGGGGAATCTTCTTCACAGACTAAAGTTAATTATGGAGTTCCACAAGGTTCTGTGCTAGGACCAATTTTATTCACTTTATACATGCTTCCCTTAGGCAGTATTATTAGACGGTATTGCTTAAATTTTCATTGTTACGCAGATGATACCCAGCTTTATCTATCCATGAAGCCAGAGGATACACACCAATTAGCTAAACTGCAGGATTGTCTTACAGACATAAAGACATGGATGACCTCTAATTTCCTGCTTTTAAACTCAGATAAAACTGAAGTTATTGTACTTGGCCCCACAAATCTTAGAAACATGGTGTCTAACCAGATCGTTACTCTGGATGGCATTTCCCTGATCTCTAGTAATACTGTGAGAAATCTTGGAGTCATTTTTGATCAGGATATGTCATTCAAAGCGCATATTAAACAAATATGTAGGACTGCCTTTTTGCATTTACGCAATATCTCTAAAATCAGAAAGGTCTTGTCTCAGAGTGATGCTGAAAAACTAATTCATGCATTTATTTCCTCTAGGCTGGACTATTGTAATTCATTATTATCAGGTTGTCCTAAAAGTTCCCTAAAAAGCCTTCAGTTGGTTCAGAATGCTGCAGCTAGAGTACTGACGGGGACTAGCAGGAGAGAGCATATCTCACCCATATTGGCCTCTCTTCATTGGCTTCCTGTTAATTCTAGAATAGAATTTAAAATTCTTCTTCTTACTTATAAGGTTTTGAATAATCAGGTCCCATCTTATCTTAGGGACCTTGTAGTACCATATTACCCCATTAGAGCGCTTCGCTCTCAGACTGCAGGCTTACTTGTAGTTCCTAGGGTTTGTAAGAGTAGAATGGGAGGCAGAGCCTTCAGCTTTCAGGCTCCTCTCCTGTGGAACCAGCTCCCAATTCAGATCAGGGAGACAGACACCCTCTCTACTTTTAAGATTAGGCTTAAAACTTTCCTTTTCGCTAAGGCTTATAGTTAGGGCTGGATCGGGTGACCCTGGACCATCCCTTGGTTATGCTGCTTTAGATGTAGATTGTGGGGGGGTTCCCATGATGCACTGTTTCTTTCTCTTTTTGCTCCGTATACAACACTCTGCATTTAATCATTAGTGATCGATCTCTGCCCCCCTTCACGGCATGTCTTTTTCCTGGTTTTTTCCCTCAGCCCCAACCAGTCTCAGCAGAAGACTGCCCCTCCCTGAGCCTGGTTCTGCTGGAGGTTTCTTCCTGTTAAAAGGGAGTTTTTCCTTCCCACTGTGGCCAAGTGCTTGCTCATAGGGGGTCGTTTTGACCGTTGGGGTTTTTCATAATTATTGTATGGCCTTGCCTTACAATATAAAGCGCCTTGGGGCAACTGTTTGTTGTGATTTGGCGCTATATAAGAAAAAAGTTGATTGATTGATTGATATATATATATATATATATATATATATATATATATATATATATATATATATATATATATATATATATATATATATATATATATATATATACAAGGTCTGTTAGAAAAGTATCCGACCTTTTTATTTTTTTCAAAAACCATATGGATTTGAATCACATGTGATTGCATCAGCCAAGCTTGAACCTTCATGCGCATGCGTGAGTTTTTTCACGCCTGTCGGTTGCGTCATTCGCCTGTGAGCAGGCTTTGTGTGAGCACTGGTCCACCCTCTCGTCATTTTTTTATTGTGAATAAATGTCTGAACAATTTGGAGCTTTGCTGCATCAATTTTTTTCCAAAAACTGTGAGAGACCTCCAGGTGGACACCGTTCGGAAAATTAATATGGCTTTCAGGGATGATTTTATGGGGATTACACAGATTAAGGAGTGATCCAGACAGTTTAAAGACCGCCCACAACTGCTGAGAGCGCGCCGCGCTCTGAGCGCCGATCGACAGGCTCCAACCCCGCTGGAACAACTAGATCATTTCCAACGTGAAGGCTTTGTTGATCCGGGACCTCGTCTGACTTTCACAAAAAGGCAGAAGATGTGGACATCAGCACTTTTTCGGGACATTCCTCTGTTACAGGAGTTTTTTTCATGGAAAGAAAAGCGGAGGGACGCACCACGGAGCCATTCATTATGCGGCACAAAACCACCTCCGTGTTGGTCTCACAGGACGGATTTCAGGTGGATTTTAGACGGATTCCGGTTGCTTTTCAGTCGTGTGATTATCCGAGAAATTGAGCATGAGCTGGACATGCCCCAACATGTCCTGTGAGGCTTCATCACGGCGTTGCTTTCCACCGCGATGCGCGGAATTCCGCTCCTCTTTCCATGACAAAAACTCCTGTAACAGTGGAATGTGCCGTTCATTTCTAAACTGGACGCTGTCTTGATCCGGTATGTTGTCTGACTAGCACAGGAATTGTGAAAAGTCGTGGACATCAGCACTTTTTTGGCACATTGAGACAGACGTGCGGAGGAGTTCTGTGCGTCACGGTGGAGCCGCATGGCGCAAAGCACCGCCGTGATGAAGCCTCACAGGACATGTTGGGGCATGTCCAGCTCATGCTCAGTTTCTCGGATAACCACTCACTACTGGTGGTTGGCTCTCACTGCGTTATTGTATCACTTCCTGTTCCGGAGCACAGCGGTGTTTTGCTGTATCTGTTAGCTGTTTAATCTGTGCAGTTAGATTGATCTAGTTAACTAGATAACGATTTGTTTCACAGTGTAATCTTTAACTAAAGCACTCCCTCTGCTGAATCACCTCTAAATTATTTACACATTATTCACTTTGTGCGTTTTTAGGAATCCGCTATCTTAGCGTAGCTACTAGCTCTTAGCCGGTTTAGCATGGCAGCTTCTCCTGTCTCTCCCGCACTTTTCTGCTCTGGGTGTGAAATGTTTAGTTATTCCTCGGCCTCCTTTAGCAGTAACGGTACTTGTAATAAGTGTAGCTTATTCGTAGCTTTGAAGGCCAGGCTGGGCGAATTGGAGACTCGGCTCCGCACCGTGGAAAATCCTACAGCTAGCCAGGCCCCTGTAGTTGGTGCGGACCAAGGTAGCTTAGCCGCCATTAGCTGTCCCCCAGCAGATCCCGAGCAGCCGGGAAAGCAGGCCGACTGGGTGACTGTGAGGAGGAAGCATAGTCCTAAACAGAAGCCCCGTGTACACCGCCAACCCGTTCACATCTCTAACCATTTTTCCCCACTCTGAGACACACCCACCAAGGCACAAACTCTGGTTATTGGCAACTCTGTTTTGAGAAATGTGAAGTTAGCGACACCAGCAACCATAGTCAATTGTCTTCCGGGGGCCAGAGCAGGCGACATCGAAGGAAATTTGAAACTGCTGGCTAAGGCTAAGCGTAAATTTGGTAAGATTGTAATTCACGTCGGCAGTAAGGACACCCGGTTACGCCAATCGGAGGTCACTAAAATTAACATTGAATCGGTGTGTAACTTTGCAAAAACAATGTCGGACTCTGTAGTTTTCTCTGGGCCCCTCCCCAATCGGACCGGGAATGACATGTTTAGCCACATGTTCTCCCTGAATTGCTGGCTGTCTGAGTGGTGTCCAAAAAATGAGGTGGGCTTCATAGATAATTGGCAAAGCTTCTGGGGAAAACCTGGTCTTGTTAGGAGAGACGGCATCCATCCCACTTTGGATGGAGCAGCTCTCATTTCTAGAAATCTGGCCAATTTTATTAAATCCTCCAAACCGTGAGTACCCACGGTTGGGACCAGGAAGCAGAGTTGTTGTCTTACACACCTCTCTACAGCTTCTCTCCCCCTGCCATCCCCTCATTACCCCATCCCCATAGAGACGGTGCCTGCTCCCAGACCACCAACAACCAGTAAAAATCTATTTAAGCATAAAAATTCAAAAAGAAAAAATAATATAGCACCTTCAACTGCACCACAGACTAAAACAGTTAAATGTGGTCTATTAAACATTAGGTCTCTCTCTTCTAAGTGCCTGTTAGTAAATGATATAATAATTGATGAACATATTGATTTATTCTGCCTTACAGAAACCTGGTTACAGCAGGATGAATATGTTAGTTTAAATGAGTCAACACCCCCGAGTCACACTAACTGTCAGAACGCTCGTAGCACGGGCCGAGGAGGAGGATTAGCAGCAATCTTCCACTCCAGCTTATTAATTAATCAAAAACCCAGACAGAGCTTTAATTCATTTGAAAGCTTGACTCTTAGTCTTGTCAATCCAAATTGGAAGTCCCAAAACCAGTTTTACTTGTTGTTATCTATCGTCCACCTGGTCGTTACTGTGAGTTTCTCTGTGAATTTTCGGACCTTTTGTCTGACTTAGTGCTTAGCTCAGATAAGATAATTATAGTGGGTGATTTTAACATCCACACAGATGCTGAGAATGAGAGCCTCAACACTGCATTTAATCTATTGTTAGACTCGATTGGCTTTGCTCAAAATGTAAATGAGTCCACCCACCACTTTAACCATATCTTAGATCTTGTTCTGACTTATGGTATGGAAATTGAAGACTTAACAGTATTCCCTGAAAACCCCCTTCTGTCTGATCATTTCTTAATAACATTTACATTTACTCTGATGGACTACCCAGCAGTGGGGAATAAGTTTCATTACAGTAGAAGTCTTTCTGAAAGCGCTGTAACTAGGTTTAAGCATATGATTCCTTCTTTATGTTCTCCAATGCCATATACCAACACAGGGCAGAGTAGCTACCTAAACTCTGTGAGTGAGATAGATTATCTCGTCAATAGTTTTATATCCTCATTGAGGACAACTTTGGATGCTGTAGCTCCTCTGAAAAAGAGAGCCTTAAATCAGAAGTGCCTGACTCCGTGGTATAACTCACAAATTCACATCTTAAAGCAGATAACCCATAAGTTGGAGAGGAAATGTCGTCTCACTAATTTAGAAGATCTTCACTTAGCCTGGAAAAAGAGTCTGTTGCTCTATAAAAAAGCCCCCCTTGAAGCTAGGACATCTTACTACTCATCACTAATTGAAGAAAATAAGAACAACCCCAGGTTTCTTTTCAGCACTGTAGCCAGGCTGACAAAGAGTCAGAGCTCTATTGAGCTGAGTATTCCATTAACTTTAACTAGTAATGACTTCATGACTTTCTTTGCTAATAAAATTTTAACTATTAGAGAAAAAATTACTCATAACCATCCCAAAGACATATCACTCTCTTTGGCTGCTTTCAGTGATGCCGGTATTTGGTTAGACTCTTTCTCTCCGATTGTTCTGAGTTATTTTCATTAGTTACTTCCTCCAAACCATCAACATGTCTATTAGACCCCATTCCTACCAGGCTGCTCAAGGAAGCCCTACCATTAATTAATGCTTCGATCTTAAATATGATCAATCTGTCTTTATTAGTTGGCTATGTACCACAGGCTTTTAAGGTGGCAGTAATTAAACCATTACTTAAAAGCCTTTACTTAAGCCTTAAAAGCCTATTACTAAAAAGTGTGTTGGGGGGTTTGGCTGGACATTTTGGTGTTTTCTTTTCTTTGCTCTCCAGGTGGTATGCAAACTGTTTTTTTGTCTGTGGAGAAGGTGCTGGCAGAAGAGTCCTTCACCCTCATCAGCATCATTGGCTGCACCTGTGGAGGATATTCACGTGCAAACTTAAAGACTTTCAGCTGAAGCAGATAATGAGATGGCGTTCTGCATTTAAGCCATGAGTGATTCGAGCAGAATTGCTGGGAACTCGACCTTGTGACGTTCGTTTGTGAGACGCTGAGGACCGCGCCTGGGTTTGACACATCGTGCCTGTGAAGGAGGACGGGTGAGGGACACATGCTGTCAGCACACATCAGAGGTGATGATTGTCTGAATGAGTGTTAACAGTAATTTGGTATTTTGTTACGCAGTATATTTGAAAATTGATGAGAATTGTGCAGTTTGCTTCTCACTGCCGTGGCGTATGGAATGATGATCCTCCACCTGTTGTGAGAAGCTGCTCATTTACATAAAGCTTAAATTCAGACCTGAATGTGTTGCTGATAGTGTGTGCCTTTGAAGGATATTTGTTGTAGCTGTTGACTTACCTCACCTTTTCCATCCTTCACAGAGTCAGTTTGTCATATCCACCTGGGGGGTGTTTGGCGGTGAGTCTGGGTCCAGAAGCGCCGAGCTTTGATCCATTTCGGCGCTGGAGAGCGCGCCGTCCTTCACCTCGCCAGACAAACGCACATTTATGTTGTACACCAATTATTGCACGGGAGAAAAATAAAATTGTTTTGTTTTTGGAACCGCTTTCTGGTTATTTAGCGCTGGGTTCAGTCAGACGCTGGTCGCACTCCTCAACTCGCGTCTGCACATAACAATTATAGGCCAATCTCCAACCTTCCTTTTCTCTCAAAAATTCTTGAAAGGGTAGTTGTAAAACAGCTAACTGATCATCTGCAGAGGAATGGTCTATTTGAAGAGTTTGAGTCAGGTTTTAGAATTCATCATAGTACAGAAACAGCATTAGTGAAGGTTACAAATGATCTTCTTATGGCCTCAGACAGTGGACTCATCTCTGTGCTTGTTCTGTTAGACCTCAGTGCGCTTTTGATACTGTTGACCATAAAATTTTATTACAGAGATTAGAGCATGCCATAGGTATTAAAGGCACTGCGCTGCAGTGGTTTGAATCATTTATCTAATAGATTACAATTTGTTCATGTAAATGGGGAATCTTCTTCACAGACTAAGGTTAATTATGGAGTTCCACAAGGTTCTGTGCTAGGACCAATTTTATTCACTTTATACATGCTTCCCTTAGGCAGTATTATTAGACGGTATTGCTTAAATTTTCATTGTTACGCAGATGATACCCAGCTTTATCTATCCATGAAGCCAGAGGACACACACCAATTAGCTAAATTGCAGGATTGTCTTACAGACATAAAGACATGGATGACCTCTAATTTCCTGCTTTTAAACTCAGATAAAACTGAAGTTATTGTACTTGGCCCCACAAATCTTAGAAACATGGTGTCTAACCAGATCCTTACTCTGGATGGCATTACCCTGACCTCTAGTAATACTGTGAGAAATCTTGGAGTCATTTTTGATCAGGATATGTCATTCAATGCGCATATTAAGCAAATATGTAGGACTGCTTTTTTGCATTTGCGCAATATCTCTAAAATTAGAAAGGTCTTGTCTCAGAGTGATGCTGAAAAACTAATTCATGCATTTATTTCCTCTAGGCTGGACTATTGTAATTCATTATTATCAGGTTGTCCTAAAAGTTCCCTGAAAAGCCTTCAGTTAATTCAAAATGCTGCAGCTAGAGTACTGATGGGGACTAGAAGGAGAGAGCATATCTCACCCATATTGGCCTCTCTTCATTGGCTTCCTGTTAATTCTAGAATAGAATTTAAAATTCTTCTTCTTACTTATAAGGTTTTGAATAATCAGGTCCCATCTATCTTAGGGACCTCATAGTACCATATCACCCCAATAGAGCGCTTCGCTCTCAGACTGCAGGCTTACTTGTAGTTCCTAGGGTTTGTAAGAGTAGAATGGGAGGCAGAGCCTTCAGCTTTCAGGCTCCTCTCCTGTGGAACCAGCTCCCAATTCAGATCAGGGAGACAGACACCCTCTCTACTTTTAAGATTAGGCTTAAAACTTTCCTTTTTGCTAAAGCTTATAGTTAGGGCTGGATCAGGTGACCCTGAACCATCCCTTAGTTATGCTGCTATAGACCTAGACTGCTGGGGGGTTCCCATGATGCACTGTTTCTTTCTCTTTTTGCTCTGTATGCACCACTCTGCATTTAATCATTAGTGATCGATCTCTGCTCTCTTCCACAGCATGTCTTTTTCCTGGTTCTCTCCCTCAGCCCCAACCAGTCCCAGCAGAAGACTGCCCCTCCCTGAGCCTGGTTCTGCTGGAGGTTTCTTCCTGTTAAAAGGGAGTTTTTCCTTCCCACTGTCACCAAGTGCTTGCTCACAGGGAGTCGTTTTGACCGTTGGGGTTTTTCCGTAATTATTGTATGGCTTTGCCTTACAATATAAAGCACCTTGGGGCAACTGTTTGTTGTGATTTGGTGCTATATAAATAAAATTGATTTGATTTGATTTGATTTGAATGACGCAACCGACAGGCGTGAAAAAACTCATGCATGCGCACGAAGGTTCAAGCTTGTCTGATGCAATCACACGTGATTCAAATCCATATGGTTTTTGAAAAAAATAAAAAGGTCCAATACTTTTCTAACAGACCTTGTATACGTATATATATATATATATGTGTGTGTGTGTGTGTGTGTGTGTGTGTGTGTGTGTGCAGATCAGTAAAACAACCACACTTTTAAAAAATATATGTACATAATTTCAGCCAATTAATCTTGATGTAACATAAAAAAAAACATGTCCTTTATTTCTCTAATTTCAGATGTGAAAAGATGTTATTATGAAGATGATGTGGGGGTGTTTGTGTGTTCAGCCTGTGTGGTATTTGTACACCGTCTGATATGTATTTCCATGCACAGTACGATGTGTGACACGTACAATAAGGTGACGTCAAGTCAAATTTCACTCGACTGACTTGGAGCTGACGAGCGAAACCTCCCAGTCGACGTTTACCTGTATTGAGTTCTCCTGCAGGTTGAGGTATCGTGTGTTGACGGAGATGCTCTCCGGCACCTCCTCCAGGTTTTGCCTGGTGCAGATGACTCGGCTGGCCTGGTTGGAGCAGGTGCAGAGAGAGGGGCAGGAGGAGGCAGCTCCCACCAACTCCGGCCCAGGGAGGAGGAGCCGCAGTAGCAGCTGGGCCAATAGAAAGAGGAAGGGGGAAGGGCCGGGAAGGCAGGTCAGCGTGGCAATGCACATGGCACCTGGGACATGACCCCGCTCTTTAATCCGAAGGTGCAGGTGAGCTGGCTCCACGATGGTGGACTTGTGAGAAAAGGAACATGTGGTACTCCGGTGGGAATTTGTCCTCTCTAATTCCACATCCTTTGAAGTGAGCTGTCGTCTATCGATGTTTTCTCTCTTGTTTTTTTTTTGTGTGTGAATGTAGAAATATGCAGATAAACAGATGTTATTTCCGTTTCGTTTTTTTTTTTGGTCTGGTTTTGTCAGAGGAGTCGAGCGAGGCTTCGTCTGAAGAAGAACCCAGGAGTCGCTGTGGAAGAACAAAAAAGAGAAAAAGAAGGAAGATATTAAAGACGGCACACAGACAGCGCTTCGTCTTAGCACCGACGGAGACTGAACAGAACAAATTCGCGGTACACATCTACAGTACAGCTTATCAAGGGAGGGACTGTCAAAAATCTGTGGAAGCATTAGAACTTCTGTGTCATTGCTCGTATCAAATCCCACATAATCCCCGAGCAGACGTTTTGTCAGAAATCAAAATCCTTAACACCCAGGGCAGGCAGAAGCCGATTTCTGTAATTAAACGTTCAAGGTGGTGGTGCAGAAAGACTGAAAAGCAAAATATTAAGTAGGACAACAAGGTATTTCTGTCTGTATCACAGTGCAGTTTTACTACTTTACGTGAAGAAACCAGACATAGATGCTTTTAAAACACTGCAACACCAGACAAGCAGTCTCACTGTCAAACAGAGATGACATCCTTAATGTTAATATGCAGGTAGTAGAACCACAACCAGATTTGTTTTTTATCTTCACCATAAAGCAAGGGACTGATTTACTAAGACCCCATATAGTCCATGAACCACGCGACAACTTTGACCAAATCAGGACCACTTAAGGGGACTGGACAACACTTACAATGCAGCCTCAGTGCACCATGACCTACACCAAAATGTATGGTGGCCATCCCAGGGTGGTTGCTGGACCCAGGTAGCAGGTAGGGGTCAATGAAGAATTACACAGAGGTCAAAAATTTTAAAATGCTCCAATCATTTTGAAACGTATACCAGATTATTTGTCTGATCATAAAGATTCCAAAAAGGTACAGTTTGGACTATCTATTACTGCATGTTCTGGAGGTACGGGGTAAAACCCTACTGTATCTCACAGCATGTCGTGAGTCAGCATCATGAAATATACATTAATCTATTGGTTTGTGATATTGTTAGGAGAAGCGCAAAATTTTCGTAACGGGAGGACAAATTTATTCTAATACATTCTGTGATGGCTGCACGAAATTAAAAGTGATGCGGGGAGTCTTGGGTCTGGGGGGGTAATGGTTAGGGTTAGGGGAAGGGGTAGGTTTAGTAATAATAAGATAAAGAAACGTACAAGCACGAAAGAAACTCGTGAGACTGGGTTGGTAAAAACAGCAAAAATGGTGCCAAAGGTCAGTTTCTGTTTGTACAGCAGTCGAAAGTTAAAGCTTGTCCAGTTTTTGTAAAAAGTAATGCAAATTATTGGTTGGGTTAATAGGATTAATAACTGGAATAGTTCTGGCCGTGTTCAATAACTGGTCTCCAAAGTAAAGGTCAACAAGGTCAATGTCTATTGGATTCTGTGGCATGTGACATATGTGGTGCAATTGAGAGGTTTTGAGCCCAACCCAGAAAAAAATAGGGCATGGTTCTCCATCTTTAGCAGTCTAAGAAACCAGTGTTTCTCAAGAATGTGTAAAGTTTTGTGTCACTGGGTGCAACGCTGAGAAATGTTGGTTTCTCAGAATGCAAAAGATGGAGAACCACACCCAACTTTTTCTGGGTCAGGCTCAAAACCACTCAGTTGTCCCTTATATGATATGCCATAACATGATAACAAAGCAAATGCAGACTATTCCTTTTTAAAACCCTAGTAGTTCAACATGTCTCCCCACCCGTCACTAAATAGCACAATGGGAGTACCACAATGGGAGTGAGGGAAAGAGGCACTGACTACATGTAAAACCATGTGTCGGCCTGCACAGTTGTTTGTGAAGCCTTGTTGCTCAATTAAGGGTCCCCGAGGCCATGAAAATCACTTGTTGGGGCAACCAAGTGCAACTGTGCAACAGATGCACTTAAATTCTTATTGTTGCCACGAAGGAGAGTTTGTCTGATGCGGTAAAGATGAAACAGGTACAAAAACAACAGTATAGCTGCGATTAACGTTCAAACTGACTGATCATAGAGACATCTGGGACACAAAGTCGTGTTCTGCATTTGGAAACATGAAGCGCTGACTCCAGAATCTGTGACGCAGAGAGTCGGTTTTGTCCTGTTATGCTCTTAATCATCACGTAGAATGTTTGTCAGAGGAGATGAATCAACTATGTTAGTATTTTCATTCATGCGTTTTTATCTCTTGCCACCACACACCTTAACGGGGGATATTGGAATCAGTTTTGTGTATATTTTTACATCCGTGCATTCATCCTGGAATGCACAGGACAAGCTGTGACGTGAACGACTAAACAGTATTATGTGAAAATCTTTAGGTTTCTCAATCGTGAACTGGGGCGACATGGCGGCTTAGTGCTGAGCACCGTTGCCGCACAATGAGAAGCTTCCAGGTTCTCTTTCTGCCTGGTCCTTTCTGCATGGAGTTTGGATGTTCTCTCCGTGTTTCTGTGGGTTTCCTCTGGTTGCTCCGGGTTCCTCACACATCCAAACACATGCACATTAGGTGGCTTGAAGACTTGAAATTGACCATAGTTGGTTTGTCCATAATGGCTTGTCCATGGTGAACCCCACCTCTTGCCCAGTGACCACTGGGACAGGCTCAGCACCCTTTGACCTTTAACTGGAATAAGCAGGTTTAGAAAATGGATGGAATTGTGAACTAAGCTTAAGTGGGTTTGTAGATTATTTTTGTGCACATTTGATAGAATTACGACCCGTGACGGTGACCACCCATGGCTGATTAGCTTTTCAGCTAACTTTGAAAACCGTCAGTTGACCAATTAACTTCTGCTAAATTTAGTTCCAATAACGTTTAGACCAGAACATGCAGCAGTGCTTGATCGGTATATAACACACAAGATACTGTAACGTGTGTATTGGTTTTTACAAATAAATCTGTATTTGTAAATATGTCATTTTTTTCATTTGTAAAAAAAAAAAAGACAATTTAAAAACTGAAAATTCTGTTTGTTAAGTGATTCAGCACTTTTAGCAAATGTGTGGTAATTGGTATTCTCACTGCCATGAACACTGCCATTTACTGGATGGCCAATAGATGGCAATTTTTTCATAATGCACGGTGGCATGTGTGCATGTAAAACGCTAAAACCTTCAAAATTAGTGCATTACTTTAAAACTAAAACACATAGCTGATATTTTCACTTTGTAAAACAACAGAGCTGACATTAATTTCAATAACTTGTCCGGAATTAGTTTAAAATTTTAACCATAAGTCAAAACTGTCCTTCTGTGCATGACTTTGTGTGATACGCCTGCATGTCTGTATGGCTGTGAAAATAAATTATTTTTCTTCTTCTTTCTTCTCTTCCCTTTCTTTCTGGTCACCGGGTCTCTTTTGCTGAGAGAAGGCTGATCTGAGACAGAAGTGCTGGCTTGTTGTTCTGTCACTACCTGCCAGTGTACTGGAGTCAATACTAAAAGTTATCGGTTTAGCTTTTAGCTGGAACTCACGCTAATTTTTCTTAGGGGTTTATTGGTTCAGCTTTATTAAAGTTAACTTTTCAGTTAGCGGATTAATGATTATCAAAGCTAACTTTTTGGTTAGCTGTGACCACCAATGCGTGTAAAGTCCAACACTTCGAAGACCATAAACTGTACATTGGACCACCCACTGTGACATCACCCACAGGTTTTCTGAAGAGCTGGATTCAAGCTTGAATGGTGTAATCTTGGCAATGCCTGACTACGTCTAACTCCTGGCCAACCCATGAATGGGTGAAGAGCTAGACCAGTGTGCCTTGTGTGGGATGAATGCAGACTTATTAAACAAGCTGAAGCTAACGGGCAAACCGTGGTGCGAGCTGAGTAACACGTTTTTTTTTTTGTGGACTGGTTGGTGGTTTTTATCATGGGTGCAAGTGTTAAAAATTATGACCTGTATATTGCATCAGTAATCGTAGAGATAACCTCACCAAGCTCTCAACAACTGCTAATAAAAGGTGTCAATATACAATTTAAATAATAATAAAATTTCACACAATGGAAGTACTCGAGCACACACGTTTTCCAAGGTCCATCAGTACAATTAACCTCACAGCAAACCAAATTATCTCCTAAAAGGTAAACACGGTTGAGTCCAAAGTAGCTAGCAGCCACTGCTAGGGGATTGTTGCCTGGACCCGGCACAGACTAGCTGTCACTCAAAGCAATCGTCACCTAATTAATCATGTTTGACTGAAAATAACTGTTCAGTTACATAAAGATTCACTCTAGTACAGTTGTGATGAATCTGTAATCTAGATATCGATATGAAACCATTTTTTTGCACCAGATTGAAAATATTTTATTCTGTGCCAGAATTGGAGATTTTAACATGGGCTTCTATGGGAATGACTGACTTGGAACCAGCCTCAAGTGACACTGAAGGAACTTCATCAAATAATCTTTGCTACATCCATTCAGTGAGCCCGACTGTGCCATGAACCAGCATTTCATATCACCACGATAGCACACATACTGGAGTTAACGAGAGCTAGCCACAATGCAATGTTTTCATTGGTAATAAAAATGAAAGCTGGTCAAAGGCAAAAAAATTCACAGAGTAGTTTTACATATAACGACATTAAGGGCCCCTTCACACACATACGACGAATGTGGTCGAATTGCGCAAGAATTGCACATGAAGCAGGAATCGTATGCTATACGTGTAAAATCATAGCTGCTTCCAACGCCTCGTACACCTGTTGCTACAACTACAACAGCGGCTGTAAGACAGAGTGTGCCCTGTGAGAGCCCATCAAACCCTCTCACGGCAGGTGTTGGCCAGATTCCAGGTAATACACACACACATCTAATACTGCTCACATGGCACTTAGAAAATGTGTGGCCATTTGCACTATTAGCAGACGATCACTTTCAAGCTGGATGTGAAATTTGTATAAGTGCCCCCACGACTGTGGAGTTTGCCAAGTGCACATGTGGCGTGCCAGAGTGCCGGCTTCCCCACCAACACGTGTGCATGTGCCCCCCCTCCCCATCTGATCACGACATCTTTGTCTGTGCGCTGAACGGACAGGGGTGTGGCTGGCTGCCAACAGCTGTTGAGACATCTCTGGTCCTGGATGTCACAGCTGCAGAACACGTCCCATGTTTTTACGGACAGGCGCGTGGTTGCTTTCTGTCCTCACGTGGAAATACATAAAAACATATATCACTTTTGCTATGAGTTGGAGAAACAGGCAGTGAGTTCATATGGACATGCAGCAGGCGATCTGATTGTCATGTCTGTCTGACAGGATACGCGTGTCGGGCTGTGAGGGCTGTGTGCGGCGCGCCACAGGACAAGCCAACAGTGCGACAAATACACCACTTTCAGTCATGTATCATCAGAAATACGCTGTAACAAATGCCGTAACATAAATTTATTTGCTTGTTGATTTTAGCCATTTCACGGTTCTGCTAAAAAACAGTGACTGTAGTGCAGTGGTAAAGTTTCCATCTGGTAATCAGAGCTTAAGGGTTTGAATCCTGTGAGTGCAATTTATTTTTTAATTAACCAGGGATATTTAACCGTGGGGTTCTGTATTGCGTCCCCTTTTATTTATTATTTATATCAACCCAGTGATATTCACTAATTATACAGCTGGTTTTTATTTTATTTTTCTCCACATCAGTGGCGCGATGTGGTGCACCAGGTCCCAGCTGCTTGCACTGTGTTCCTGCTTGCACGACACCATTGTATGCACGACACCATTGCATGCACGACACCATTGCACCGGGATCATGCACGCCTGCCCGTCAGCTCGATGTTTTTGTGGTTCGCTCATAACGAGCTGTTCCGCTGTGATTCACCCTGATTTGTATTTATTCATACTATGTGTGAAGGGGCCCTAAACTATGTTCCGTTAAGCTTCAAAACCTCTAACTAAAGCCTTCTTCTTCTTCTGGCTGCTCTGTTAGGTGTTGCCACAGCAGCTCGTCATCATACTGACTGCTACTCATCAAATAATTTGTAGCACAAGACCATAACATTATATTCAACAATCATTTCTTTTAGCTTTTGCAGTAGCTAATACTATAGTCATCATTGATTAGATATATGAAGAGAACTCCAAGTCAACTAAAACTTATTTTAATTAACTGCTGTAGGTTTATACTTAACCTGTTCAAGGGCACTTTAAATTTTCGAAATCAAATGTTTTGTGATCACTTTTCACTTGTTTTCTTCAATTCATCAATTTTTTTCATTTAGAAAGGCTTTTAATGTGTAATTTTAATGTGTTTCTGTTCATTTAATGCTGTAGCACTTTGAGATTTTCTTGTAAATGTAAAGTGCACAGCCCAGTGTCCCATTTTTTTTCGTCCTCCTGTCACGAAATAAGTCAAATTTTTGTGGCAGGCTTTTTTTAAACTTACTATTACTAACCCTACACCTACCCCCTACCCTAACTATAACCATAACCATAACCTAATCCTACTCCTTCCCCCCACCCTAACCATAACCACCCGACCCCCTCCACTTCACTTTTAATTTCGTGCCGCCATCACGGAATGAATTAGAATGAATTTGTGCTGCCGTGATGAAAATGAGGCGCTTTTCGTCACAATATCACAAACCAATGGATTAATGTGTATTTCGTGCTGCTCGATCACGACTTGTCATGAGACTGGGTTGAAAGTGCGTTATAAATAAAATTTATTATTATTACTATTATTAAAAACCGTAAATGTGTTTGTATAACTATCATAAACAAGACCCTCTGGTCCCGTTGTGGGCTACCGCCTCAGCCTGATTTTGATCCAGGAAAAACCCTCCACATTCCTGATTACTTCTCTACGAGGTGTCAAAATCCAAGCTCTTGTCCATGTCATGACACTGGGTAATGGATCAATTAGGGGATTGCCTGTTGGGATGAAATATGGTGGGGGCTTTGACCTTGCGTGTCCTATAGCCACTACAGTAGCCATGAAGGCCCAACAGGAACCCTGAACATGAGATGGCTAACGGGGCTCTGGTGAAACATTAAGTCCTCAATGTTGGATCAGGAGGAGGAGGTGATGGATTGTAGCCTAACAGCTATGAAGGCAGCTCAAGGCTGCAGTAGGTCCTCAGAACCCAAACATCTGGGAGTTCCCAGCCAACGAACCAGGCTCAGGATCTGTCACGGACTGTGTGTTTGTGGGCGTGCAAAGACATTCCCATGTGAAACAAACTCATGCACAGGTGTCTTTAGATCCACTATGGATGTAGCTATCAACAACTAAGTGATAATCTTCCTTGATGATGACTTCTCCACTTTTAAAATCAAGCTGCTTTTTTCCCTAACTGTCTCACCTGTTCCACATGTCCTGTTAATTTCCCATCAACAGCTATAACATATGTGGTGGTCTTTGTATTCGTTAGAGATGATTTGTATCGATGCAGGATGGCTCTTAATACAGTATGTGACCCTTTAAGCCTGATATCAGCACAGTTGCTTAGTGGTTAGCACTGTTCCCTCACAGCACGAGGGTCATGGGTTTGATCTATGGCCTGAGGAATTTGCGCGGCGGGACAGAGGTGCAGGGCACAGAACAAAAAACAACGCCGTGATGAAGCCTCACAGGACATGTTGTGACATGTCCAGCTCGTCCACAATTTCTCGGATAGTCACATGACTGAAAAGCCACTGAAAGCCGTCTGAATTTTCCGAATGGTGCAAGAGCTGGGCATGTTAGGGCTTGTCCTGTGAGACCAACACGGAGGTGCTTTCGTCCCGCGCCATGAGCGGCTCCGTGGCGAATTTCTCCGCTCCTCTTTTCATTACAAAAACTCCTGTAACAGTGGAATGTGCCGAAAAAGTGCTACGTCCAGCTGTCTTGCCATTTCTCTGGTAGTCAGACGACATCCCGGATCAACAAAGCGTTCACTTTGGAAATGATCTGGTCATTTGAGCCTGTCGGCCGCCACTCGATGTGCGGCGCGCCATCCGCCGCTGTGGGCCGTCTTTAATCCAGTTGTAATTGTCCTTAATCTGTGTGATCCCCATAAGATCTTCACCGAAAGCCATCTCAATTTTCCAAATGGTTTCCACTTGGCTGTCTCTCACACTCTGAAAAAATTTTGATGAAGCAAAGCGGCAGTCGATCAGCCAATTTCCTGACAATGAAAATCCGCGGAGGGGGCTGGACCACTCCTCCCACAAGGCGTGCTCACAGGCGAATGACGCAACCGACAGGCATGAAAAAACTCACGCATGCGCACGAAGGTTCAAGCTTGGCTGATACAATCACACATGATTCAAATCCATACAGTTTTTGCAAAAAATAAAACGGTCCGTTACTTTTCTAACAGACCTCATAAACAGATAATTCCCTAAAAAAATTAGCAGAAGTTACAGATAAAAGCTAAACCGCTAACTTTCAGTATTGACTTCAGAACACGGCAGCGCTTCTGTCAGATCAGCCTTCTCTCAGCAAAAGAGACCTGGTGACCAGAGAGAAAGGAGGGAGAAAAAAAAGATTATTTCCAGTGCTTGGCTGGTCGGTAACACACAGTTACTGAAACGTGTGGTGGGTTTTACAAATAAATCTGTATTTGTAAGTATGTCATTTCTTGTCATTTGTTTAAAAAAAGGCCAATTTGAAAACTGAAAATTCTGTTTATTAGGTCCATCACTTTTAGTGAATGTGTGGCACACGGCCATAAACACTGCCATCTACTGGCAGTAGATGGCAGTGTTTATGGCCGCGTGAACACCGTGTGTTATACTGACCAGCCAACCAATGATGACGGAAAACTAATGTACCCATAATGCAATGCGGCATGTGTGTCTAAATGCTAAAACCTTCCAAATTAGTGCATTACTTTAAAATTAAAACATATAGCTGATATTTTCACTTTGTAAAATGACAGATGTGATGTTAATTTCATTAATTTGTCTGGAATTAGTTTGTTTAAAATTATAACCATAAGTCAAAGCTGTCTGCCTGTGCAAGACGCCACTGAAATGACCGGCAGGTCTGTACGGTGTGAAGAGAAATTAGTTTTTTTTTTCCCTCTCCTCCCTCTTTCTTCCTTTCTCTCCGGTAGTCAGCTCTCCTTTGCCTGAAGAGGATAGAGCTCTACCATATACGAGGTCTATTAGAAAAGAAACCGACCTTTTTATTTTTTTAAAAAACTATATGGATTTGAATCACGTGCAATTACGTCAGACAAGCTTGAATCCTCGTGCGCATGCGTGAGTTTTTTCACACCTGTCGGTTGCGTCATTCGCCTGTGGGCAGGCTTTGAGTGAGCACTGGTCCACCCCCCTCATCGGAATTCCTTTGTCTGACTTCTTCCTGAGAGACTGGCGCTTTGCTTGATCAAAATTTTTTCAGAAACTGTAAGGCACATCCGAGTGGACACCATTCGAGAAATTCAGACGGTTTTCGGTGAAAATTTTAACGGCTGATGAGAGATTATGGAGTGTTACTGTCGCTTTAAGGACTGCCCATGGAGCTGGACGGTGGGCCGCGCCCTGAGCCACCGTCGTCAGCCTGTTTCGAGCTGAAAACTTCCAAATTTAAGCCTCTCTTGACCCAGGACGTCGTGAGAGAACAGAGAAGTTTCAGAAGAGCTCGGGATCAGCAGTTTATCCGGACATTCCACTGTTAAAGGAGATTTTTTAATGAACGACGTGTGGACGGATTCGCGCGTCGCCACCCAGCCGCTCATTGCGCGGCGCCACAGTAAAACACCTCCGTGTTGATAACCATTCGTAAGATTCAGGTGGTTTTCGATGGCTTTCAGTCGAGTGAGTATCCGAGAAATTGTTTAACAGCTGGGCATGTTCAAACTTGTCCTGTAACGCTTCCAACGGAGGATGAGCGGCTGGGTGGCGACGCGCGAATCCATCCGCACGTCTTTCATTACAAAATCTCCTTTAACAGTGGAATGTCCGGATAAACTGCTGATCCCGAGCTCTTCTGAAACTTCTCTGTTCTCTCACAATGTCCTTTATCAACAGAGGCTTAAATTTGGAAGTTTTCAGCTCTAGACAGGCTGACGACGGCGGCTCGGGGCGCGGCGCGCCCTGTGGCTCCATGGGCAGTCCTTAAAGCGATAGTAACACTCCATAATCTCTCATCAGCCGTTAAAATTTTCACCAAAAACCGTCTGAATTTCTCGAATGGTGTCCACTTGGATGTGCCTCACAGTTTCAGAAAAAATTTTGATCAAGCAAAGCGCCAGTCTCTCAGGAAGAAGTCAGACAAAGGAATTCCGATGAGGGGGGTGGACCAGTGCTCACTCAAAGCCTGCCCACAGGCGAATGACGCAACCGACAGGCGTGAAAAAACTCACGCATGCGCACGAGGGTTCAAGCTTGTCTGACACAATCACACGTGATTCAAATCCATATAGTTTTTGAAAAAATGAAAAGGTCGGTTTCTTTTCTAATAGACCTCGTATGGCTGGATGTCTGCTACAAAACATGTAACAGGCAACCACTAAAATGTTTGATTTGGGGGAGGTGACGGTCTAGTGGTTAAGGCATTGGGCTTGAGACCAGAAGATCCTCGGTTCAAATCCCAGCCTGACTCGAAAATCACTAAGGGCCCTTGCGCAAGGTCCTTAATCCACTATTGCTCCCGGCGTGTAGTGAGCGCCTTGTATGGCAGCACCCTGACATCGGGGTGAATGTGAGGCATAATTTGTAAAGCACCTTGAGCATCTGATGCAGATGGAAAAGCGATATATAAATGCAGTCCATTTACCATTTTATTTCAGACTTTACAAATGTTTTTAACTGTTAGGCTTTATTCACTATGCCCACAAAAATATGTTAACGGTCTAAAAGTTTTCGGAACTAAATTTATCGGACGCTAATTAGTCCACTGATCGGACGCTAATTAGTCCGCTGATGGTTTTCAATGTTATCTGGAAAGCTAATCCGCTAATGAAAACATTAGCTTCGATAATTAGTGGATTAGCGGAACTGTGTCCACCACTGGCTTCCATGAGGCTGATTCTTGAAATACCAAGAAAGAGATTCAAGGCAAAATAAAAGACAAAGAAAAAGACATAGAGGAAAATTGCCGTCCTGTAACTGCCACTCCTCCTCCGTGGTTTCACCTCCACTCTGCTGCTTTGCAGAAGTACTGTATTTTCCAGACTATAAGCTGCACCTTTTTAAAACTTGTTTGGCTGGTCCTGCGACTTACATTTCAAAGGAATTCATGTGTCAAAAATATACTGAATTATTATCTACAGCCACAAAATGGTAACGTCTACACACATGATAAGATGTGCCTGCATACTAATCTAAATGAGGCAGTGTCTGATCCATTCTCCAGAGCAGAAGGTAGTGATAATGTATCATTAAACTGGATGCCAACCTCTGTAAAACAAGAAGATGAAGAAGCCATGAAAAATGGAGGGTGTGCTGAGAACGGATTAAATTAACAACTCATGCTCTCAATCTGTTTGCCCACACTCTTAAATAAAAAGATGGAAGAACCATCATACTACTTGGCTCTCCAGTTGTCTGCACTTTGTGGGACAGCCAGAACAACAACTGGGATGACGGCTAGGCTAAGGTAAGAGTAACTATAATGTTTTAAATGTGTAATCAATTAAAATGTTTATTTAAATTAGTGAAGTAAATGTGCACAAGTTTAGCTCTTTCTTGACATTTGTCTGTTCAGTGGCGACAAGAGGCAGTTAACTCTTGAGTTCTTTGGGCCTCATACAATACAATAATGTTAGCTAATGTGTTGTTTGCATTATAAATAAATAAGGCACCAATGAAATTCATTTTGCTTCTTGTTGCAGGAAGCAGTAGCACCATCTGTCAAAAATGTATATTATATTTTTTGGACAGATGCAACTCATAGGCTGGTGCAACATATAGTCTGGAAAACACTGGAACCAAAAAAGTGTACACAAATCCATCTGCTGATGACAAATCTATATTATATTATATTAAAAAAAAATAATGAAAATGCCATTCTCAACTTTAGGTAGTGACCAAAAAAAAAAAAAAGAAAAGAAAAGAAAAGCTCATAGACACAACTAACTAAAATGGTCTTCATAGGGTGACTCTTAGGGACACAGTACGGAGTTCTAGCATCCTGAAAGAGATAAGTGGAAACAAGTAGTTTAAGCATCTTTTTAGGATGCACCACATTCTGGATGTGGCATATTTTCAAGTCGAAGGAGATCCGGAACATGCTGGAGACATGTCATATCCCACCGATTCCGGCAACACCTGTGGAACTCTAGGACCCCCCCATGAAGAGCACAAGTGCCTGGGAGAGGGAAATCTGGAATCCCTTGCTTGGCGTGATGCCACCCTGATCTGGCTGAGGATATGTAATAGAAGGCCAGATGGTCAACAGAAAGCATGTTGTGAATATTTACAGCCGTGAACAGTGTATCCAGGCATCACTGTGGGCATTTCAACAGCTTGTTAATGCGTTCCACATGTGAACATGGAAGTCACAAAAACCTCCCTTCAGAGCTGAAGGCTGGTGAGAAGGAACACCTGAAGTATGTGCTGCTGAAAATATGAGGTGTTAACAGTGATGACGTAAACTGATCATTTATTCATTAATTCTGTGCCGTTTATCCGGGTCCAGGTTGCCGTGGCAGCAGACCAATCAGCTCATCCCACGTTTCCCTAATTTCAGCCAAAGGCATTCTGAAACCAGCTGGGAAATATGTGTAATCCCTCCAGTGTATCTTGGGTCATCCCCGGAGTCCCCTCCCAGTTGGCCAGACCCTGGAAGACCTCCTAGGGAGACATGGGGCATCCTTACCAGATGCTCGAACCACCTTAGCTGATGTCTGTCAATGTGAAGAAGCAGCGGCTCTACTCTGAGTCCCTCCCAAATAGTCAAGCTTCTCACCCTGTCCAGGAGTGTGAGCACAGATTCCCAATGGAGGAATCTCATTCCACAAAGTGTATCCATGACCTCATTCTTTAAGGCCAAAGTTCATGACCATAGCTGAGGATACAAGTGTAAACTGAGAGTCTCTCCTTCTGGCTCAGGTCCTTCTTCACCATGATGGTCCAGTACAGCATCCGTAAAATATCATACACCACCCCAATCCATCTATCGCTCTCACGCTCCAAATAAACCCCAATCATGAACAAGACCCCGAGATACTTAAACTCCTCCACTTGGGGCACTTGGGCAATAACTCTGCCCTGACCCAGAGGGTTTTGAGCAGTCACAGTGTTCGTAATGAGGAAATTTCCAGAGTGTAGCTATGCAGACATTTGCTGCCTAGTTTTATTTCTGTTTTGCATGTTTTGGATCTCTCTCCCATGCTGTCTTTGGGTTGTGTCCAGCTCCTCTTTGCAACTTACGCTGCACGTAATCTGGGTGAAAAGTAAGGCTCATGGCGCAGGGATCATCATCTGTCATCATCTGTTATGTGCACTTGAACCTGGTGCACTGCCATTTACAACCCCTGGCAAAAATGATGGAATCTGATCCAGCCCTAACTATAAGCTTTAGCAAAAAGGAAAGTTTTAAGCCTAATCTTAAAAGTAGAGAGGGTGTCTGTCTCCCTGATCCGAATTGGGAGCTGGTTCCACAGGAGAGGAGCCTGAAAGCTGAAGGCTCTGCCTCCCATTCTACTCTTACAAACCCTAGGAACTACAAGTAAGCCTGCAGTCTGAGAGCAAAGCGCTCTATTGGGGTGATATGGTAAAACGAGGTCCCTAAGATAAGATGGGACCTGATTATTCAAAACCTTATAAGTAAGAAGAAGAATTTTAAATTCTATTCTAGAATTAACAGGAAGCCAATGAAGAGAGGCCAATATGGGTGAGATATGCTCTCTCCTTCTAGTACCCGTCAGTACTCTAGCTGCAGCATTTTGAATTAACTGAAGGCTTTTTAGGGAACTTTTAGGACAACCTGATAATAATGAATTACAATAGTCCAGCCTAGAGGAAATAAATGCATGAATTAGTTTTTCAGCATCACTCTGAGACAAGACCTTTCTGATTTTAGAGATATTGCGTAAATGCAAAAAAGCAGTCCTACATATTTGTTTAATATGCGCTTTGAATGACATATCCTGATCAAAAATGACTCCACGATTTCTCACAGTATTACTAGAGGTCAGGGTAATGCCATCCAGAGTAAGGATCTGGTTAGACACCATGTTTCTAAGATTTGTGGGGCCAAGTACAATAACTTCAGTTTTATCTGAGTTTAAAAGCAGGAAATTAGAGGTCATCCATGTCTTTATGTCTGTAAGACAATCCTGCAGTTTAGCTAATTGGTGTGTGTCCTCTGGCTTCATGGATAGATAAAGCTGGGTATCATCTGCGTAACAATGAAAATTTAAGCAATACCGTCTAATAATACTGCCTAAGGAAAACATATATAAAGTGAATAAAATTGGTCCTAGCACAGAACCTTGTGGAACTCCATAATTAACTTTAGTCTGTGAAGAAGATTCCCCATTTACATGAACAAATTGTAATCTATTAGATAAATATGATTCAAACCACTGCAGCGCAGTGCCGTTAATACCTATGACATGCTCTAATCTCTGTAATAAAATTTTATGGTCAACAGTATCAAAAGCAGCACTGAGGTCTAACAGAACAAGCACAGAGATGAGTCCACTGTCTGAGGCCATAAGAAGATCATTTGTAACCTTCACTAATGCTGTTTCTGTACTATGATGAATTCTAAAACCTGACTGAAACTCTTCAAATAGACCATTCCTCTGCAGATGATCAGTTAGCTGTTTTAAAACTACCCTTTTGTTAAGCCAAGACCCAAGTACAGAACCTTACCATATGACTTGGATAACTTTGGCATGACAAAAGCCACACGGCGAGTGCACGAACATGACAGAAAGGGATCCAGGAAGCAGAGCCCCAGGGGAAACAAGGAGACAAGGAGGACAGCAGAAGGCTCCAGGGGCCAGGTAGGGCACCCACCAGGTCCACCGGAGCAGCCTGACGGAGCTGCGGGGGACCAGCCCGGGTGCACCCCCCGAGGCACCCCCCACCAATACCCTCCCCCCCACGGAGGCACAGGAAACACCCCTGTGCACCAAGGGAAGCGCACAGGGTGCCGGCAGCGGCCCACAGGGAGGAGCCCTGGAACCACAGCACACAGGGGAGGCCTGAGGAGCAGGGAGAAGAGGACAGAGGAGCCGGTACACACAATCACCATTTGGTATTAATGGGTTCCATCCAGCATGTTTTGAAGCTATGGCATGTCGGCCTATTTAAAGGTGTTTAGTGCTGAATACATTGTGTTGTAATTTTTAATATGTTTATGTCGCAGACATGAACGAGTGAAGCTCTTCAGCATCACTGACGTCCTGCTTTTTGAGCAAATGCTTCAGGGGAGCATTAGCATGGCTAAAACCTTTCAGCCACCCCCCAGGCCTCTTGAAGCATTTGCGTTTTTTTGCCTCTCAGCTTCTGACCCCTCTCAGACCCCCCCCCCCCCCCCATTACAGCCCTCTTAACCCCCTTCCACTTTAAGCATTGTTTTTAATGTACATATAAATAAACATTCAAAGTTTTCAGCTAGTTGACAGTAGGGCTGTACAATATGGTCAAAATATCATATCTCAATATTGTCATATCAATATGATATACAATATGACTATGATTTGACACAAAGTGCATCAACAGTGAAAATTAAACCTTCTTAAACCAAACAGTAATAATACCACACTCATTTTACACTCATCATAAGATTAGGATACTGTGCCCTCCAAAAGTATAGGGACACTTGGAATTTCACACTTTTTAATTTGACTTTGCCATTTCAAATACAAGAAATACAAAAATTATACAAAATTTAAATTTGTAAAATTATCTTCCTCAAACTCAAACTGAAAGCAAATTTCTAAAACTTGATAAAACCTGTAAATAATAATCAGCTTTATAGTCAGGGGATGGAAACGTGAACATTTCCAAGTCACTGAATATGTCTTGGACTTTATTTTTGCATTGATTATGAAGAAATACAACATTTTCTTTCACCAAAACATCAAATCTAGGCTTTCATCTCAGATGTACTTTCTGGCAAACTGTAGCTGTACTATCAGAAAATCCTCCTCTACACTACTTCATCAGGAAGCTGTATTTTATATTTTTTAATTAATGTATATCAAGTTGTAGACATTTGCTTTCAGTTTGAGTTTAAGGAAGATAACCTTAGATTTATTTATCTACAGTTATGTCACTGGTGTGTCACCCAGACAGCAAAATTAAGAGGTTATTTAATCAAATCAAATCAATTTTATTTATATAGCGCCAAATCACAACAAACAGTCGCCCCAAGGTGCTTTATATTGTAAGGCAAAGCCATACAATAATTACAGAAATCCCCAACGGTCAAAACGACCCCCTATGAGCAAGCACTTGGCGACAGTGGGAAGGGAATCAGCAGCTGCCTGCTCATTTAAAAATCACTGGAGACACACGCATAGATAAGGCAACCTGAATTAAAGGAGAAAGGCCACTTTTAACAACCTGGACTTCATTTCTGGCATAAAATACGGTTGTTTACTTACCAGTATAACTTTGGTGTCATTATTAGTCCGTGGTTCAAATGACATGTTCAGTTCAAATCTGAGTCAAACATTTTCTACTAAGGTGGATTAGATGTTTTTGTGGTACACAGCACAAACTACTGGACAGGAGGAACCTAGCAGTCAGTATGACTCACTGATTTCAAAATGCAGCTCTTTTCAACCAGACTTGCGATGCTGTGATATGTTAATCATCTGTGTCCAATCAGATTTCAGGGGAGTCCAGTGCAACCCAGCTCCACCCATGCCAGGAAGTGTTCAACATTTGACATTTCCTGCTTCACTGTGGACTCAAAATGTGGCACTTCCTGTTTCAGTATGAATTTAGCACTGAGTTCCCGCGAGAGTCCATGAGATCTCATCTGTCAATCCAGGAAGTATTTGACATTTGACATTTCCTGTTTCACTGTGGGCTCAAAATTTAGCACTTCCTATTTGGGACTCCCTATACCATGAGTGAGCTCACGCCGCTGCGCATCGCTTCACGTTGCTTTGTGTATGACAAAATACGTTTCTGGGCACCATCGTGAAAAAATGGCCACCATCTTGAAAACTTAAGTGGCTGATGGCATTTTTACAAAAAATAGACCAAGAAATGTCATTGCACCAAATTTGGTGTTTGTATCACAAAATAAAATATTCTTCTGATATATGCATTTATCTGTTACAATACCAACACCAGCGCTCCTCTGGGCCTACGTAGGACTTACTTCAACTGTAAGTGAGATGATGATTTGCTGTTTGTCTTTTGGGGGCCTAAAGTGGCTTTGGCTCACCGCAGCGGAAACGGTGCAGAGACTTTTTGGATTTTTTTTTTTTTTTTTTGCCATTTTGCAACTCCAGTTCTCCACAGAGAAACGTGCTTGAAGCTGTTCCCAAGCAGTCTTGTTATGAAGTGCATGGCCTGACTAGTTGCATGTGTAGAATGTAACGTGTCACATGGGATGAGCTTAATAATACATGATGTGGCCATAAACTGCTGATTTGTGGACCTCATTGAGGCCACCAGGGGACGAGTTGGAGCCCACTGCTGCAGGCGCTCCCTCGCCATTATTTTGACCTAAACAACCTTGACGAGGCCGTCCTACCATCCTGATGTGCTTATTAATGGTGATTGCTGTAATGGCGATACTTTGACACGCACACTCATTTGACACGCCGAACATCCGCACTCTTGCATGGCGAGAAAAGAGACAGGAGTCGGAAGAGAGACAGAGTGAATAAGGAGGAGCGAAGGATTATTAATCTGATAGATGACTATGGCTGCAGGCAGAGAAGGGAATTATCAACACTACAGTAATAGATGAATACTGAACAGCTGCAGAGAGAGGGCCGGAGAGAGCGAGAGGAAGAAGAGAGCGAGGAGATAGAGACGGAGACAGATGGAAGGTTGAGTGAGAGGAATGATGAGGGATAAAGAGGCGAAGATGAGGTATAAATAGAGAGAAGAGCAGAAAAAAGATCAAGAGTGAAAGAAAGATTTTAAAAAGTGGAAGAGAGGAAATTAAGGAGGATGAGAAGAAGAGGTACATTAATATTAATAATCTGTTAGTGAGAGAGAAAGAGAGAAGGAAACGAGAGATAGGAGGAAGGAGGCTCAATAGAAAGCTGAATATAAAACAGGCCGGGATGGAGGGAGGAGAATGACAAGACGGAGTGGTGAAGAGATGGGGGGTAAAAACATGAAACAGGTGGGGGGTGTAGAGAGAGAGAGAGAGAGAGAAGAGATGGACTCGGATGGGCGGGGAGTTAGACTGATCAATAATGCGCACACAGTTCTTCAATGTCATTAAAACACACACAAGGACACAATGATAAATCAGTAGCATGTCTGATCGTGGCCGAGCGAGAGAGAGACAGAGCGAAAGAGAGAGAGAGCAGGACACGGGGCCACAACTGAAGCCGCAACACCTGGCAGCAACACAACAGTCGACTGCGAGCGCTCATCACCTGCATCCCAACGGGCAGCGGCTCCACCGACGCACTCGTTTTATTTTTGGCTCAACTTTCTCACCTTTATTTTAATTTCTACCCCCCGAGTGAGAATAAGTGGCAGAACTATTTTAGGGTAGAGCTGAGAGGTGCAAAAATAAATAAATAAAGAGAGAGAGTAGAGATGGAGGCGAGGATGAGAAGGTTAGCGTGGGAGGAGGGGAGGTGGTGCGAGTCCACGGAGGGCTGAGACTAGTTGGTGTTGACGGCTGGTTGATTGTTTTCTGTCTCTCTGCTGTTATGAGCCACGTCTTACACTCGTCTGTAACTGGGACCCGCCCACCTCATCGCCATTCTTTTTCCGTCCTTTATGTCCCCTGATGGGACGTAACGGAAGGATTCAGATTATTTACTGGGATAAAAGTAACAGTTCCACAGTGGTAATAAGTTTGTGACCGGTAAAGAGATCAGCCTGAGCAGACTAATGATGCCAGAGGTTGTTTGGGCAAATGGTTAAAATGACCTCATATTTTCTGAAGTGACCTGCTGTGTGAGTAATGACTCTACTTTCTGCTCGTGAAGGTGGAAGTATTGCAAGACACCATGTCCCACGTGCCATTAAAATCGCAATGACTCCCCCTGAACCCGCTCTCTCATCTCTCAGGTGCTGTACGGTAGACTGACGCTGACAGGTGCGCAGTTTCCTGTAAAAGACTGTGCAGGTTGGTTTTTCTGTTCAGCTGCACAGACTGGTGTTTGCTTGAAGTCATATTCACAACCGGACACCAGAGACGCTTATTTGTTAACCACGTAATAAGACATGCATCTACAACCCCTGGCAAAAATGATGGAATCACCGGCCTCGGAGGATGTTCATTCAGCAGATCACAGACATGACACAAAACTAAAGTCATTTCAAATGGCAACTTCTGGCTTTAAGAAACACTATAAGAAATCAGGAAAAATGATTGTGGCAGTCAGTAACAGTTACTTTTTTAGACCAAGCAGAGGGAAAAAATATGGAATCACTCAATTCTGAGGAAAAAATGATGGAATCATGAAAAACAAAAGAACGCTCCAACACATCACTAGTATTTTGTTGCACCACCTCTGGCTTTTATAACAGCTTGCAGTCTCTGAGTCATGGACTTAATGAGTGACAAACAGTACTCTTCATCAATCTGGCTCCAACTTTCTCTGATTGCTGTTGCCAGATCAGTTTTGCAGGTTGGAGCCTTGTCATGGACCATTTTCTTCAACTTCCACCAAAGATTTTCAATTGGATTAAGATCCGGACTATTTACAGGCCATGACATTGACCCTATGTGTCTTTTTGCAAGGAATGTTTTCACAGTTTTTGCTCTATGGCAAGATGCATTATCATCTTGAAAAATGATTTAATCATCCCCAAACATCCTTTCAATTGATGGGATAAGAAAAGTGTCCAAAATATCAACGTAAACTTGTGCATTTATTGATGATGTAATGACAGCCATCTCCCCAGTGCCTTTACCTGACATGCAGCCCCATATCATCAATGACTGTGGAAATTTACATGTTCTCTACAGGCAGTCATCTTTATAAATCTCATTGGAACGGCACCAATCAATCAATCAATCAATTTTTTTTATATAGCGCCAAATCACAGCAAACAGTTGCCCCAAGGTGCTTTATATTGTAAGGCAAGGCCATACAATAATTATGTAAAACCCCAACGGTCAAAACGACCCCCTGTGAGCAAGCACTTGGCTACAGTGGGAAGGAAAAACTCCCTTTTAACAGGAAGAAACCTCCAGCAGAACCAGGCTCAGGGAGGGGCAGTCTTCTGCTGGGACTGGTTGGGGCTGAGGGAGAGAACCAGGAAAAAGACATGCTGTGGAGGGGAGCAGAGATCAATCACTAATGATTAAATGCAGAGTGGTGCATACAGAGCAAAAAGAGAAAGAAACAGTGCATCATGGGAACCCCCCAGCAGTCTACGTCTATAGCAGCATAACTAAGGGCTGGTTCAGGGTCACCTGATCCAGCCCTAACTATAAGCTTTAGCAAAAAGGAAAGTTTTAAGCCTAATCTTAAAAGTAGAGAGGGTGTCTGTCTCCCTGATCTGAATTGGGAGCTGGTTCCACAGGAGAGGAGCCTGAAAGCTGAAGGCTCTGCCTCCCATTCTACTCTTACAAACCCTAGGAACTACAAGTAAGCCTGCAGTCTGAGAGCGAAGCGCTCTATTGGGGTGATATGGTACTACGAGGTCCCTAAGATAAGATGGGACCTGATTATTCAAAACCTTATAAGTAAGAAGAAGAATTTTAAATTCTATTCTAGAATTAACAGGAAGCCAATGAAGAGAGGCCAATATGGGTGAGATATGCTTGAGATTTGAGATTCATCACTGAATATGACTTTCATCCAGTCATCCACAGTCCACGATTGCTTTTCCTTAGCCCATTGTAACCTTGTTTTTTTTCTGTTTAGGTGTTAATGATGCCTTTCGTTTAGCTTTTCTGTATGTAAATCCCATTTCCTTTAGGCGGTTTCTTACAGTTCGGTCACAGACGTTGACTCCAGTTTCCTCCCATTCGTTCCTCATTTGTTTTGTTGTGCATTTTCGATTTTTGAGACATATTGCTTTAAGTTTTCTGTCTTGACGCTTTGATGTCTTCCTTGGTCTACCAGTATGTTTGCCTTTAACAACCTTCCCATGTTGTTTGTATTTGGTCCAGAGTTTAGACACAGCTGACTGTGAACAACCAACATCTTTTGCAACATTGCGTGATGATTTACCCTCTTTTAAGAGTTTGATAATCCTCTCCTTTGTTTCAATTGACATCTCTCGTGTTGGAGCCATGATTCATGTCAGTCCACTTGGTGCAACAGCTCTCCAAGGTGTGATCACTCCTTTTTAGATGCAGACTAATGAGCAGATCTGATTTGATGCAGGTGTTAGTTTTGGGGATGAAAATTTACAGGGTGATTCCATAATTTATTCCTCAGAATTGAGTGATTCCATATTTCTTTCCCTCTGCTTGGTCTAAAAAAAGTAATCGTTACTAACTGCCACAATTATTTTTCCTGATTTCTTATAGTGTTTCTTAAAGCCAGAAAGTTGCCATTTGAAATGACTTTAGTTTTGTGTCATGTCTGTGATCTGCTTTTTTTCTACAAAATTAAACAACTGAATGAACATCCTCCGAGGCCGGTGATTCCATAATTTTTGCCAGGGGTTGTATTCCCTTGAACACTTCAGAGTTACTGCCCAAAGTGGAGGAGGTTAAATATCTTTGGGTCTTGTTGACAAGTGGGGGTAAGTTGGAGGGTGAGATTGATATACGGACTGGGGCGGTGTCTGATGTTACACACATGCTGTACTGGAGCATCATGGTGAAAGCTGAACCAGAAGGTGAGACCCTCTATGACTTACACTCCTAATGCCACCTGTGGTCCTCAACTTTGGGGAATGACCGAAAGCAAAAGGTTGTGGATATGAGTGGCAGAAAAAAATTCTTCTGTTGGATATCTGGGCTTACACTCCTGGACAGTTTGAGAAGCTCGACTATCCGGGAGGGACTCTGAGTAGAGCTGCTGCTTCTTTGCATTGAAAGTAGCCAACTCAGGTGGTTTGGGCATCTGGTGAGGACGCCCCCTAGGGAGGTCTCCCAGGCACATCCAACTTGCAGGAGGCCCTTTGGAAGACCCAGGACACACTGGAGGGATTATACTTCCCAGCTGGTTTGGGAACACCTCAGGATCCCCCAGGAAGAGTTACAGGACTTGGTTGAGAATAGGAAAGTGTGGGACAAACTGCTTGGTCTGCTGCCATGTCCACATTGTGTGTATGTAAACTTGTGTCCACAACTATACTCAAACCAAATGCACCACATTCAAAGTGACTTAAATCACCTTTTCATCTAGAGAGTGATGCTCTGTTTGGACGTGAACCTGGAAAGAACCAACCTGGAACTCCAAATCCATGAGAAAATGGACGGTAACGGAGGAAAAAAAATTGATAAAACACTTGCCAGGAAGCAGCATACAAATATCTGCTATGATAATGCCACTGAACGCCACGCACACGCGGCTGTCACACGACGTGCACGCGCAGCAGTCACATGCTGTGCACACGCTGGCCATCGCTGGTATAAGTGAAGTCATTATCTCAGCAGGAGTATGTGCAGTGTGGCTAAAGGTCCCGCTAGCTCTTCCAGTCAAACGTGAATTGGGAAGAGAACGGTGCTCATGTGCACACACACTGACAATGTTTTATAAGATTCAAATCTGTGGCATAATAAAATATCAAAGGTTAGGCATCTGTGCTTCCATTCTTAACAAAATTAGTGTGAACTAGTTGTAGAATTACTGAAAGCGCAGCATATTGGTGCACATAGAGATCGCTGTTTCTGGGAAAGATTTGTTTTTGTTTGTGACGAGGATGAAAACTTTCTGTTATATCACTGTTTTTGGCGAATTTCATGTATTGTTCTGTGAAATAAAGCTGTAATACAAAAATATAAACGCAACACTTTTGGTTTTGCTCCCATTTTGTATGAGATGAACTCAAAGATCTAAAACTTTTTCCACATACACAATATCACCATTTCCCTCAAATATTGTTCACAAACCAGTCTAAATCTGTGATAGTGAGCACTTCTCCTTTGCTGAGATAATCCATCCCACCTCACAGGTGTGCCATATCAAGATGCTGATTAGACACCATGATTAGTGCACAGGTGTGCCTTAGACTGCCCACAATAAAAGGCCACTCTGAAAGGTGCAGTTTTGTTTTATTGGGGGGGGATACCAGTCAGTATCTGGTGTGACCACCATTTGCCTCATGCAGTGCAACACATCTCCTTCGCATAGAGTTGATCAGGTTGTCAATTGTGGCCTGTGGAATGTTGGTCCACTCCTCTTCAATGGCTGTGCGAAGTTGCTGGATATTGGCAGGAACTGGTACACGCTGTCGTATACGCCGGTCCAGAGCATCCCAAACATGCTCAATGGGTGACATGTCCGGTGAGTATGCCGGCCATGCAAGAACTGGGACATTTTCAGCTTCCAAGAATTGTGTACAGATCCTTGCAACATGGGGCCGTGCATTATCCTGCTGCAACATGAGGTGATGTTCTTGGATGTATGGCACAACAATGGGCCTCAGGATCTCGTCACGGTATCTCTGTGCATTCAAAATGCCATCAATAAAATGCACCTGTGTTCTTCGTCCATAACAGACGCCTGCCCATACCATAACCCCACCGCCATCATGGGCCACTCGATCCACAACACTGACATCAGAAAACCGCTCACCCACACGACGCCACACACGCTGTCTGCCATCTGCCCTGAACAGTGTGAACCGGGATTCATCCGTGAAGAGAACACCTCTCCAACATGCCAAACACCAGTGAATGTGAGCATTTGTCCACTCAAGTTGGTTACGACGACGAACTGGAGTCAGGTCGAGACCCCGATGAGGACGACGAGCATGCAGATGAGCTTCCCTGAGACGGTTTCTGACAGTTTGTGCAGAAATTCTTTGGTTATGCAAACCGATTGTTTCAGCAGCTGTCCGAGTGGCTGGTCTCAGACGATCTTGGAGGTGAACATGCTGGATGAGGAGGTCCTGGGCTGGTGTGGTTACACGTGGTCTGCTGTTGTGAGGCTGGTTCGATGTACTGCCAAATTCTCTGAAACGCCTTTGGAGACGGCTTATGGTAGAGAAATGAACATTCAATACACGAGCAACAGCTCTGGTTGACATTCCTGCTGTCAGCATGCCAATTGCATGCTCCCTCAAATCTTGCGACATCTGTGGCATTGTGCTGTGTGATAAAACTGCACCTTTCAGAGTGGCCTTTTACTGTGGGCAGTCTAAGGCACACCTGTGCACTAATCATGGTGTCTAATCAGCATCTTGATATGGCACACCTTTGAGGTGGGATGGAGAAGTGCTCACTATCACAGATTTAGACTGGTTTGTGAACAACTGGTTTGTGTTTTTGTTGAGTGTATGTTACAGAAGCGCATTCAGCCAGTTCTCTTGAAGTTGCTATTGTTGATTGGCATAAATACGACATTTGACTGAGTTGTGATATTGCTGTTTACAGTGGTGGGCACACTTCCGATAATCTGATAACAGATAATTATCGAAGATAATGTTTTCTTTATCGGATTATCTTTTTAGATCACTTTAAAAACCATTATCGGACCAATTATCTTCCGATTAATCTGTGTCTGATAACTTTTAAACCGATAACGCTGAACAGCAACGAGCATTTTCAAATTTAGTTTAGCACTCACCTATCGAAAATTTTGTAACGGAAGAGAGCCGCTTGTATAAAAAGCATCTCAATACTCTGCAAACAAAAGAGAAACAGCCCCAAAAGCAAAAAAAACAAAACATTTCTTTTAACACCATACCAATAGGCTGCCGATATCATCTAAGTGATCCAGGGGCATATGTTTTTAACTTATGGTTCAAATTTTAACCAAGCAAATTTTGGACAAGTTATTTAAAATTACTGTCATGTCTGAAGTTTTATTAAGTGAAAATATCAGATATATGTTTTAGTTTTAAAGTAATGTGCTAATTTTTAAGGTTTTGTGAGCACATCCTGTGACCTGCAATGCATTTTGGGTAGGATGATGTAATCTCAGTACATCACGACAGGACAAATGCATTTCAGACACTCTGTTCAGGCTCCACGGACAACAGCATTAAACTCTAGTGCCTAAAACTCTCTTGAATATATTCTCTGCATTTATAGATGTTGGTTTTATTTGCGTTTGTTAAATTCCACGCATTTTAAATGTAGCAGACAGGGATTACTGTATCTGGAATTTTGTTTTCAAGGCCTCTACTGCCATCTACTGGTCAGTAGTATTCACTAAGCATGTGGGAAGCAGTAGATAGCAGTGTTCTATTTATTTTGACCCCGGTTATGTCAGATGATTGTCAAATCAACTTTTTGGCTTTGCAAATGGCTTTTTTTGTGTGCAATGAATGTATACATTATACAAGTTTCACTTTTTTAATGGAATTACAACCTTATTTCTTTTTCAAATTCTCCTATTTTTTGCATCCAGCCTTATTTCCTTTAGAAATTTCCTTGACAAATAATATCAGGACGTCAGGTTATGTGTTACACATATACATGTGTGTGTATATATTTTCCAACTTATTCCCATTGATGAAACTTTTCATTTTCTGCCTGAAAGCTTATTAGATGAGTGTGTCCAGGGCTCTGTTTGTTTACTAAATACACACGTGTTACAGACCTTGAAATCCAACAGCAGGGATTGATATTATCCAAAGATTTCTGAACATACAAATTAATGTGCTTACACTTTATCATGATTTTCTCCATTGTGAGATATAAAAGTGTCTTATCGTAGCGTTCGTGTGTATGTGCATTATAACGCCTCAGCGCACGAGCAAAGTTACGATATTCTTCAGAACGACAACATACGCAACATGCATCCAGCAGCAGACACGCTGCTGTCATAGACAACTGCCTGTAAAGTTTTTTGGCAAGTTCTAACTTTCTAAACAGCGTAATTTGTAATGAAAGCCGCTTCATTTGTGCGGCTCTTTCGGCGCCATGTTTGTTTTTTCAGACAGCAGTAAGCTCCTCCTACTCCTCCAAACGGAGGGATTTGTAGCCCTTCGCCTTCCCCTCCGCCTCGCTCCAAAAAGAGGCACTTTTACCCAGAATCCTTTGTGATCTGTTTGTTACAAAACCTCAGAATTAGTGCATTATTCAACATTAAAAGATATATGTTATATTTTAACTTTGTACAAATGACATAATTGACATTAATGGACTTATTCTATCGGTATTAATGTTATTTATAATCAAAACCATAAGTCAGCATGACTTTATTTTTCAAGACCTGCGCCTGACCGAAGCGTCGTAATTGATAGAGAGTTGGCTTTATGGCTGCTCTCAGAGTGTCTCTGTGTTGGGAGCTCTGTAGTAAACAAGAGCTTCCAACAGGAGCAAAATGTTGAAAGAAAAGTGTGGTCTTATTGTTGGGGTCTGTTTTTATTTTTATTATTATAAGCTATTAAATTTGTTCTACTACTAGTTGTAGACATGTCAGAAGTAATATTGGACTTTATCTATCATTTATCTGTAACTTCCGATACATTTTTGGGTGGTTTATTGTTTTATCTTTATTGAAGATAACTTTTCAGTTGTCTGTTATCGAAGTTAATTTTTTGGTTATCTGTGCCCACCACTGGCTATTTACCAGAAACATGAATACTCATGTTTTGTTTTGTTTTTGCTTTTAGCAAGATTTACAGTAACAAACGCAGCTTCTTATTCAGTCAAATAAATGAAGAATATTGAACAGAAGTTCAGACATTGACGAGCACACTTCTCCCTCGTCTATTTTTCTTTGTTAATCTTCACGGTGCTAGCGCTTGGCTAAGGTTCGTGTGTCGTGCATCACACAGACAGGGTGAGGAACCTTGGGGTGCTTTTTGACCCTGTGTTGTCCTTCGGTCTTCACATTAGGGATGTTACGGGAGGTGCCTTCTTCCATTTGCCAAATATAGCGAGGATTCTTCCCATTTTGTCCATGGCTGATGCTGAGACCCCGACTCATGCCTTTGTTTCCGCCACACTGGATTATTGTAATGTCCTATTTTCAGGGTTGCCACATTCCAGTATCAGCTGTCTCCAAATAGTTCAGAATGCTGCTGCTAGATGTTTGAAACAGACTAGAAAGTTTGACCATCTTACACCTGTTCTGGCATCCCTCCATTGTCTACACCAGTCTCTGTGAGATCAGACTTTAAGGTTCTGTTATTAGTCTATAAAGTTGTTCATGGACTGGCACCGATGTACTTAGCTGATTTGATTAAGCCCTATGTACCGCCCCGGGCTTTGTGCTCGTCTGATGCAGGACTGCTTTGTGTCCCGAGGGTGAAGAAGAGGTCTGTCGGTCAAAGGACCTTTTCTTCTCGTGCCCCAGTATTGTGGAATAGTCTCCCAGTGTCAATAAGACAGTCTGACAAGATTGAAGACACATTTTTTTTTTATCAATGCTTTGGTGTGTTATTCTGCTTTTTAATTCTTTTAAATTTTATTGTTTTAAATTTTGTTTTAATTGTGTTTTAAGATTTGTGTTCTTAATTCATGTTAAACTGTTTTTGAACTGTTTTGTGTGAAGCCTTAAATTGAATTGAAAACAGAAATTCACAGGGTCTGGTGTCATTTCCTTGTCATTGGTCATATGCAGTGATTCATAATCTGCCTGGTTTTGTTGGACAACTTTGTCAGATTACCCATTTCTTGAATGTTTGTGACGCCAACTCCTCTTTCCTTTTCCTCATTTTTTCAAAAATGCTTTTAAATTCACCACTATCCATCACCAAAGATCATCCAAACTCATCCCAGTGTCATCCATTTCCATAATTTTCATCTGTCCTGTCCAAAATCGTGTCCTAAATCAGGTTTTTTATCACTTCTTGCATTGACCTTTTCTACATCACTATCAAAACATTGGCGACTTATCACTTCCAGGTCAAATATATGACGACTGACCTTGGGGCGTACCCATGATTCATTGCACAGGCGACATCCCTTATTGGCATAAAGTGCATGTGTGTGCACAGTGAGTATAGCGTGCCAGTGGTTGCCATGAACATGCCACACACACGCCTTGTGCACTCGAGTAGCTTTAGTTCCTCCATATGGTGTGTGTTTCTCTGCAGTTCAGACGCCACACGTGTTGGTGTCACACTGTGTAGTTTTTGTATTTCATGGACCTGCTGCAGTTCCGCTGTCCGAGCCGCTTGCCGTCATTTCCAGAGCTGTGGCTAAATGCTGTCACAATTTGATGAAGGGTTAACCTGCTACAGCATTGCATGTTAACCCTTTAGCCATTTCCTCATTCTCTTTTCAGCTACTCACAAACACTCTGCAGCCCCCCCCCCCCCACGCTCCCTCTCTGTCTGCATTCAAATGTTAGCCAACAGAGTTACCATGGTTACCTATTCACCACAGTATCCCAATCCATCCAGCTGTATCCCACTAATTCCACATCCACTCTTGTCTCCTTCTTCCTCCTTCCTCATTAGCACCTGATACGCACTCCTAGCCAAACAGCACCAACCAAACACCAACATCAGTGACATCCACACGAGAGTCATTTCCTCCAGTAAAGGTGTGAGAGCTGCAGTGACCAGCAGACTAACAACAGTTAGTACACATAACAAAGTTAAAGTACTACACCTGTGTGATTGCAATATTTTATGTCCTGTACGAAATACAAAACCTACACAGTGTGACACCAACCTGTGTGGCAGCTGAAAATCATGTGTACTTCATAAACTGCATGTTCAGTGTTTTTGTTTCCCATCCTATTCATATTAAAACATTAGTAGCAATCAAACCTCAGAGTGCACTACTCACCTTTAAAGGTGCACTAAATATTTTTGTATGCCACTAGATGTCACACTTCCTCAACATTTCATGATCAAAACAAACCTTCCCTTCTCAGCCACTCCTCCCCAACCCTCCTGATGCCCCCCCCCCCCTCCTCCTCATTGAGCAGAAGGAACAGTAGTCAGTAGTAGTGTCATCAGGTGTAACAGGTCTAATCCAGTGAGAAAAGACAGTTTTTTTTGGATGTCGTTCTGGAAAGTCACTGATGTTTTCAAGATGTTTTCAAACATCTTGAAAACAATTCAAGAGACAGCAGCAAGTACTGCTGCTGTCTCTTTGCAAACATGGGGAGGTTTTCAAAAGGCAAGACCTACATACACTAAACTTGTGAAAATCTCATCCACACACATTGCCAGATGAACAGGGCAGAAGAAGTGTTGCTTTATTCTCTGCAGAAGACACAGTTAAGCCAGTAAATCTTTAGAAAATCTTTTTTTCTCTCTCTCTCTCTGTTTGAGGTGTGGCTCCATCCGGAGATGAGAGTGGATGTCTTCTTCTGCAGGCCTCCTGTCCTGTGCACCAGCATGGACTCTCAAAATTTCCTGTATATTTATTTGGTCAATTGTGTCTGTATCATGACACAAGCAGAGGGTCGCCCCTTTGAATCTGGTCTGCTTGAGGTTTCTTCCTCAAATTATCAGAGGAAGTTTTTCCTTACCACTGTCACCTGTGTTCTTGTTCAAGGGGTTAGTAAGGTTAGACCTTACTTGTGTGAAGCATCTTGAGTTAACTTTGTTGTGATTTGATGCTATATAAATGAAAATAAAATGAAATTGAATTGAATAAATAGGAAATAGTTGTTGGCTGCTATATTAACCTTCTGGTGCACATGGATTAGCCAGTCGGTCTCAGTGTACTTTTCATCATGTTTCTATTATTAGATCAGAAACTAAAAATTCTGTAAAATGGATCTCTCCTCAAGACGATTTTTGACTCTCAATGAATCCTAGAGACTGAAGAATGTAATGTGGTCTCTCTCCTCTCTCTGGCTGCTGGGAGAGGGTCCACTCTACCTACAGTATCTGTTAGTGGCAGATCCTCAGTCAAACACGCTAGTAAAGGCTCAGGAATGTGAAAAGAATGGCCTGGTGGACCTGAATACTCTTTATTTTTACTTAGTCTTAAAAACAAAGGAAATCCATTCATCCATGGGTAGCAGACACTTTTTTTAAACAAATACACTGTTTTCAAGTGTTTCAGATCTCTGCCATTCCTGTCAAGTGGCACTGCTGCACTGCACAGTGCATATTTTTATTTGTTATTATACATTGGTTTAAAATCTTGTTCATATGTTACACTACATGTGTGACCTGAAGACTTTGATAAATCCATTTCTAACATGAAAACAGTTCATCCACATGGATAAAAATATATAGGACCAGTCAAAAGTCTGGACACACTTTTCCTTTTAATTGAATGAGGAAATGTATCCAGACTTTTGATTAGTAGTGTATATTCACTAAAAATAAATTTTCTAAGAACACATTTCACATTTTCAGCTTTAAACCTCTGTTCTCAACAAATATATATCTCACAGTCACAACACTGAGATTGTTCTGAACATTTTGATGTGCAACACATGGGCACTATCCTTAAAGAAAGTAGGTTGAACAGGGATTTATGAAAAGTATGGTACCACTACCACTATACCACCTCTGCTACTATGCTGTTCCAGCACTATTTGCCTCCATTAGCCAACGTCAGCGGCTTGACTGGCTACACCACCTCCTCTAGATCTCTTGAGCATGAAGAACTATGTAGAAATATGTAGAACCTGTCTCTACAACGCACCAGGAGCAAGTGACGCAATTGCAGAGTTTTGTCAAGTTTGTACTGGCTGCATCACATGACGTCTCAAATGTTGGAGCGGCGATCAGCTCTGCCAAGCTACGCTACTGATCTATGGAGTGTGCTACCAAAATGCCTGCCCTCTGACAGAAAAAGTTGGAATATGTTTTGCAGTAAATCAGTGGACCTTTGCTCCAAATGTTGTGTTCCACCAGAACGTCGCCGTCCAGTGAGCGATGTTGACCTGCATTCAAGACAGGAATTTTGGATCCCTGGAGCGAGTCTTCGCCGGCCAGTCACAGCGAATTTTGAGAATCTGCTACATCATCTACTTCACGTCATAGTGTGAACGGGCCGTAAGTGAGACATGTCCATATCTACCATCAGCCCTTCTCAGGTGTTGCTTGAGCTCAAAGGCCGAGGACCAACAGACACAAAGGTCACTGATGGGACAAATATCACAAGGTCAAAGTCCTGTCTGGATACAATCTGGCTCTGAGACACATAATACCAGGTGTAAACGCGGCCTTTTTTATATGAGCTGCAAAATCTGTTCCTGTGAGTTTTATTTTATAATGGCATCAGATGGTCGTGTAATTGAGTTTTGATCATTTTACCCTCCACTACGTCTCTGCCTGTGAGCACAGAAGCTTGATGTAAGTGTAAACTGCTGGGAAAAGAAGCAGAATTCCAACTAATTCTACTGCTTTCTTCACCAACCAAGCAGCTAAAACATCAATAATAAAGTATATGAACAGACACTCAAGCAGATGTTCATAGATGAGATGAGCAAAAACGTGGGAGACAACCAGAGAGAACTGATGGCGTCTGTCTCTCCAGCATCCTGCCTGCAGATCAGCGTTGGACACCCATCAATAAAAACTCTGCACACATCAAAATGGCAGCTCACGCATCGGTGAAGCGGAAATAAAGAAAAGCTCATCGTGTCGATTGTGTGTGATGGGAATAGAAGCGTGACCTTTCCTGATCGTGGTGATGTCTCAGCAATCCACGCTGAGTCTTGAGGCTTGAAGACAGCAGAAATCTGCACCTCAATTTCTCAGGTAAGGAAGTAATTAAATCAGTCAGATCTGATCCCAAACAGCAGATATAAAGTTTACTTGCTGCACCGCAGCGGCTGATGTCACAGTTACATAAGAAGCAGAACGCCGCTAACAAACTGAATCAATTTACTTTTTATCAAACTCCAGTCGATGTTTGTCCGCTTACATGGATTTCATATTAACATCGATCAACAGCCCCTTTATCCCAACTGGCTTTTAAAAGGATCATTCTGAAGAGATGATTCATTTTTGTATTACAGTCAGCAAGGACTTTTGTTGTCCCCATCTGAACTACAGTTTATTACACCGATAACAATAAAATGTTAGTTTTTTTTTCAATCTACTGTAAACAGCATCCGTGACGTCCCAAAACCCAGTGTGACAGTGATAAAAAATGGTTCAGAAAATCAATGCCTTTGAACACACGCACACACATACACACACACACATATATATATATATATATATATATATATATATACTGACATGACGGCATCACACAGTCACCCATTCAACCAGTCTGTCCATTCTGACCTCTGACATTTTGTCTACACAACTGCCGCTCCCTGGATATCTTCTCCTCTTTTTCAGACTATTCTCTGTAAACTCTAGAGATGGTTGTGGTTGAAACTCCCAGTAGATCAGCATGTTCTGAAATATTCAGACCAGCCCATCTGGAACCAACAACCATGCCACATTCAAAGTCACTTCAACCCTCTTTCTTCCCCATTCTGATGACCGGTTTGAACTTCAGCAAGTCGTCTTCACCACGTCTATATGACTAAATATGTTGAGTTGCTGCCATGTGATTGGCTGATTAGCTGTTTTGATATAACGGCTGAGTGATGGATTATTTGTCCCATTTGTGTTGCGTTGCATTTAATGTGCAATTTGGTTCCATATATTTGGTACTATTGCACGCTGCAAACTCCGCCCATTAGTGGGGGCGGAGTTTAGGAGTTTGTTTTGCTGACAGACGATGATTTGAAGGAGCTAATTCATGGTGCTAATTCTTCTAACACACACACACTCACACACACACACAAATCCGCTCTGCTGTAAGCCGTCTGGAAGCATGAAGAACTGTTAGGATGAAAAGCTGAAAAGCTGACGTGGTTTTTCACTGGACTAACGAACTACACAACGTCTTTTTATTTTATTTATTTATTTGTTTTGGAATTACACAAAGTCAGTTCGGCATCACCGGACTACATCGCTGCAATTTTGGACTCCTATTTAAAGTTTGTGCTGGACTGTTAAGCACCAGTGCCGAACACCAAAATGTAAGTCCCTTTTCTGTTGTTTATAAATTAACAAAATATCAAATGACAAGGATCTATTTTAGCCGTTATATAAAACAAATAATGAATGTTTTTACATTCTTCCAATGGAACAAATATTTAATTCGGTAAAAGCTGAAATGTTCCATTCAACTTGGCTTCATTGAATGGAACATTCCAGCTTTCATTTCATGAAATATTCATATCATAAACATTCATTATGTGTATACTGTTGTACCCCTGTTCCACAAAGGACCCTTCCTTCCAGTTTCATCCCAAAAGCAAATTGGGGCATCTTTTGAAGCATCACAGTAACTTCTTGATCCTCTATTGTCATTGTTGGTCCAGTCTTGGTACACACATTAGTTACAGCCTTCATCTGCACCAGTTTTGAAAATGGGCGGAAATGTTTGAGCTTTTCAAAAACTTCATCCCGATTCACCATATCGGTGCCATTACATGGTCACGGCAGCAGCTCTTCTTAGAGTTTCAGTGATATTTTAATGTGCAGAGATGATACTGGTGAATACCCCAATACCCCATCCCCGTAGAGACAGTGTCTGCTCCCAGACCACCAATAACCAGCAAAAATCTATTTAAGGATAAAAATTCAAAAAGAAAAAATAATATAGCACCTTCAACTGCACCACAGACTAAAACAGTTAAATGTGGTCTATTAAACATTAGGTCTCTCTCTTCTAAGTCCCTGTTAGTAAATGATGTAATAATTGATCAACATATTGATTTATTCTGCCTTACAGAAACCTGGTTACAGCAGGATGAATATGTTAGTTTAAATGAGTCAACACCCCCGAGTCACACTAACTGTCAGAATGCTCGTAGCACGGGCCGGGGCGGAGGATTAGCAGCAATCTTCCATTCCAGCTTATTAATTAATCAAAAACCCAGACAGAGCTTTAATTCATTTGAAAGCTTGACTCTTAGTCTTGTCCATCCAAATTGGAAGTCCCAAAAACCAGTTTTATTTGTTATTATCTATCGTCCACCTGGTCGTTACTGTGAATTTCTCTGTGAATTTTCAGACCTTTTGTCTGACTTAGTGCTTAGCTCAGATAAGATAATTATAGTGAGTGATTTTAACATCCACATAGATGCTGAGAATGACAGCCTCAACACTGCATTTAATCTATTATTAGACTCAGTTGGCTTCACTCAAAATGTAAATAAGCCCACCCACCACTTTAATCATATCTTAGATCTTGTTCTGACATATGGCATAGAAATTGAAGACTTAACAGTATTCCCTGAAAACCCCCTTCTGTCTGATCATTTCTTAATAACATTTACATTTACTTTAATGGACTACCCAGCAGTGGGGAATAAGTTTCATTACAGTAGAAGTCTTTCTGAAAGCACTGTAACTAGGTTTAAGGATATGATTCCTTCTTTGTTATGTTCTTCAATGCCATATACCAACACAGTGCAGAGTAGCTACCTAAACTCTGTGAGTGAGATAGAGTATCTCATCAATAGCTTTACATCCTCATTGAGCACAACTTTGGATGCTGTAGCTCCTCTGAAAAAGAGAGCCTTAAATCAGAAGTGCCTGACTCCGTGGTATAACTCACAAACTCGTACAAAAAACAAACAAACAAAAAGATAACCCGTAAGTTGGAGAGGAAATGGCATCTCACTAATTTAGAAGATCTTCAATTAGCCTGAAAAAAGAGCCTGTTGCTCTATAAAAAAAAAGCCCTCCGTAAAGCTAGGACATCTTACTATTCATCACTAACTGAAGAAAATAAGAACAACCCCAGGTTTCTTTTCAGCACTGTCGCAAGGCTGACAAAGAGTCAGAGCTCTATTGAGCCGAGTATTCCTTTAACTTTAACTAGTAATGACTTCATGACTTTCTTTGCAAATAAAATTTTAACTATTAGAGAAAAAATTACTCATAACCATCCCAAAGACATATCTTTATGTTCGACTGCTTTCAGTAATGCTGGTATTTGGTTAAGCTCTTTCTCTCCGATTGTTCTGAGTTATTTTCATTAGTCACTTCCTCCAAACCATCAACATGTCTATTAGACCCCATTCCTACCAGGCTGCTCAAGGAAGCCCTACCATTAATTAATGCTTCAAGCTTAAATATGATCAATCTATCTTTATTAGTTGGCTATGTACCACAGGCTTTTAAGGTGGCAGTAATTAAACAAAAGGCCATCACTTGACCCAGCTATCTTAGCTAATTATAGGCCAATCTCCAGCCTTCCTTTTCTCTCAAACATTCTTGAAAGGGTAGTTGTAAAACAGCTAACTGATCATCTGCAGAGGAATGGTCTATTTGAAGAGTTTCAGTCAGGTTTTAGAATTCATCATAGTACAGAAACAGCATTAGTGAAGGTTACAAATGATCTTCTTATGGCCTCAGACAGTGGACTCATCTCTGTGCTTGTCCTGTTAGACCTCAGTGCTGCTTTTGATACTGTTGACCATAAAATGTTATTATTGGAGCCATTTTTGATCAGGATATGTCATTCAAAGCGCATATTAAGCAAATATGTAGGACTGCTTTTTTTGCATTTGCGCAATATCTCTAAAATTAGAAAGGTCTTGTCTCAGAGTGATGCTGAAAAGCTAATTCATGCATTTATTTCCTCTAGGCTGGACTATTGTAATTCATTATTATCAGGTTGTTCTAAAAGTTCCCTAAAAAGCCTTCAGTTAATTCAAAATGCTGCAGCTAGAGTACTGACGGGGACTAGAAGGAGAGAGCATATCTCACCCATATTGGCCTCTCTTCATTGGCTTCCTGTTAATTCTAGAATAGAATTTAAAATTCTTCTTCTTACTTATAAGGTTTTGAATAATCAGGTCCCATCTTATCTTAGGGACCTCATAGTACCATATCACCCCAATAGAGCGCTTCGCTCTCAGACTGCAGGCTTACTTGTAGTTCCTAGGGTTTGTAAAAGTAGAATGGGAGGCAGAGCCTTCAGCTTTCAGGCTCCGCTCCTGTGGAACCAGCTCCCAATTCAGATCAGGGAGACAGACACCCTCTCTACTTTTAAGATTAGGCTTAAAACTTTCCTTTTTGCTAAAGCTTATAGTTAGGGCTGGATCAGGTGACCCTGAACCATCCCTTAGTTATGCTGCTATAGACTTAGACTGCTGGGGGGTTCCCATGATGCACTGAGTGTTTCTTTCTCTTTTTGCTCTATATGCACCACTCTGCTTTTAATCATTAGTGATTGATCTCTGCTCTCTTCCACAGCATGTCTTTTTCCTGGTTCTCTCCCCTCAGCCCCAACCAGTCCCAGCAGAAGACTGCCCCTCCCTGAGCCTGGTTCTGCTGGAGGTTTCTTCCTGTTAAAAGGGAGTTTTTCCTTCCCACTGTCGCCAAGTGCTTGCTCATAGGGGGTCGTTTTGACCGTTGGGGTTTTTCAGTAATTATTGTATGGCTTTTGCCTTATAGTATAAAGCATCTTGGGGCGACTGTTTGTTGTGATTTGGCGCTATATAAATAAAATTGATTTGATTTTATTTGATTTGAATATTCAGTGCTTGTACTTCTGGATCAGTCTGCAGCTTTTGACACAGATGATCACAGTGTTTTATTTGAGAGGCTAAGGACATGGTGAGCATCTCTGGGTCTGCCCTAGATTGGCTTTTATCCTGTCTGTCTAACAGGAGGTTCTCAGTTGCTGCAGCTAAATATACATCCTCTTCTACTATTCTATTCTGTCCGGTGGTGTGCCTCAAGGTTCTGTTCTGGGACCTATATATTTTATTTGCATTGTATTTGTTCCCACTTCGACACACCTTGAGTTTTTTTGATGATGTCTCCTGTCATTGTTATACAGATGACATACAGCTGTACATCTCCTTTATTCCTCAAGTTGTTACTAATGGCCCAGTCACACGGCACACGACGATTCCTGAACGAAGGGAAAAAGTAAAAAACGTCACAATTCGTTGAGAAAAGGTGGACGAAGGAGCTTTATCACCCAACAGTCTGCGAAGCAACAGCGCAAAAGAGACGAAAGAGGAAATTAACAAAACCGAAGCGCACGATCTCGACGAAATGCGCCTGGAGCCATAGCTGGAGCAGTGTGTGTCTGCATCTCTGCGTTCTAGGACGTGGCGCTGGGACGGAGCTCATAGCGCCTGAGTCCTGGAGAAACTGCAAACAGAAGCTGTAGAGATCTGTGCGCATGGTGGACCACCTGCTCTGGTTCCTCGTCCAGAAGAAAACAGGGATCATCTCCATCATTATCAGAATCCACACCGTCTGTCCACACGCTGTGCGCTCCGTCTTGCTCCAATTTAAAAAAAACTAAACAACTGCTGTATCACTGTATTATGTTCTAATTCATATATATTGATTTATAACAGAAAACGTGTGGTTATTTCCACCAGCTGATCACTGATCCACAACATGAATTCTTCCTTCCAGAACAGCTCTTTAGATCATCATTTTGATTCATCTACCTGTTGCCACATGTACAGCAGGACTGGATTATCATTCCTACACTCACGTTGTTATATTTAATAAAAAAATAATAATAACCGCACGCAGGTGGTGCTGCTGCTGCTAATGCTGCATTCAAGTGCCGTCGGAAATTACACAACTTTTTTGTTGTTTCAAATTCAGCAGTTGTTTGTGGCAAAATAATTATTTATATCCACACAAAAGATTAATTCTGTCCTATGTAAGGTGCCTGAGCCCATTGAATCATTATTGTATGGCCTTGCCTTACAATATAAAGTGCCTTGGGGCAACTGTTTGTTGTGATTTGGCGCTATATAAAAAAAAAATTGATTGATTGAATTGATTGAAGCTGACCCCCCACACAGATTTAAAAAAAAAAAATCCAAGCAAGCAGGCTGAGTTTGACCTGTAATTTCTGACGGTACATGAAGCAGCAGCCTCAGCGCTCACAAACCGGCTTCTGCACTGTGTGAAAACACTCAGCTGCTCCAACGAAGTCAAATTAAACAATAACGTTACAAAAACTAAACAAACAATTAAAAAACGTCAAGAACACAGACGATTTGAGGTTTTTGTTACCCTTCGTTCAAATTTTTCAACAGTTTAAAAATCCTGACGTAGCGCCAGCTGCAGGAACGAAGCTGCGTGAAGGTTAAACGATGCCAATGGCAGTCAACGAAAGTCCAGATTTCTTGTTTCGTCAGGGCTTCGTCACCCTTCGTTAAGTGCCGTGTGACTGGGCCTTAAAGTTTCTGTCCTTCAAAACTGTGCTAATTTCTTAAAAATCTGGATGGCTGCTAACTATCTGTCACTTAATACAGCAAAAACTGAAGTTCTTGTTTGTGGACCTGAGTAGTTTGTTCCCTCTGTGATTACGAACCTTGACTGTCTGTCCTTTCTGTTCAATCAACAGTCAGTAATCTGGGTGTTAACCAGTCTCTTAATTTTGACACACATACCCGTCTTTCTTCCATTTACAAAACATTGCTCACCTTAGAAACATTGCATCTCAACCTGAGCTGGAAATGACCATCCATGCTTTTATTTCATCACATCTTGACTATTGTAATTCGCTGTTCCCCAGCCTCAATAAGTCTTCTCTGGATCGGTTACAAAAGGTCCAGAATGCGGTTGCAAGGATTCTTACAAGGTCCTTCTTACAAGGTCCTCTAAGGTCTCATGTATCACCCATTCTGACGTCTTTGCATGGCTTCCCATTCAGGAATGAACTGAATGGGAAGCCAATTTAAAATACTGGTGATGACTTTTAGAGCTCTGCAGGGGCGAAGGCCACTACTTCAGTGAACTATTGCACCCTTATGTAACAAGCAGGTCTCTAAGGTCATCAGAGCAGAACCTGTTGGTTGTACCTCAGTCAAGGCTGAAGACCAAAGGAGGCTGTGCATTTGAGGTTGTGGCTCCCAAACTGTGGATTGCACTGCCACTACACCTGTATTCTATGAACTCTTGAACAGACTTTTATCTAGTTTTATGTTACTGCTGTCTTAATTTCTGTTTCTATTTTATTTTTTCACTGTAAAGCACGTTGTGATTTTATCTTGAAAGGTGCTATACAAATAAACTTTACATACTTACTAACTAACTTACTTACTTGATAACTAAGCATAACAGATGGTACAAACTATTTCTTGCTCAAATCCTATGATTTTCATCACTTTTTACTAAAATTGGAGCAACTTTAACTTTTGACCACTCGTACAAACTGAAATTGCCTTTTGTCACATTTGTTGTTTTTACCCCATAACTTCAAAACATTCAGTAGATAGTCAAGACTATACCTTTTTGAAATCTTTATACTCAGACAAATAATGTGGCATACCTTTCATAATGATTGTAGCATTTTAACATTTTGACCCCTGTCCAGTTCTTCATTGACCCCTATCTGGCTACAACTACCACGTAGGATAGCCACCATACATTTTTGTGTCAGTCATGGTGCACTGAGGCTGGATCGTAAGTGTTGTCTAGTGGTTAGTTAGTTGTGTGTGTATATATATATATATATATATATATATATATACACACACAACAAAAATATAAATGCAACACTTTTGGTTTTACTCCCATTTTGTATGAGATGAACTGAAATATCTAAAACTTTTTCCACATACACAATATCACCATTTCCCTCAAATATTGTTCACAAACCAGTCTAAATCTGTGATAGTGAGCACTTCTCCTTTGCTGAGATAATCCATCCCACCTCACAGGTGTGCCATATCAAGATGCTGATTAGACACCATGATTAGTGCACAGGTGTGCCTTAGACTGCCCACAATAAAAGGCCACTCTGAAAGGTGCAGTTTTATCGCACAGCACAATGCCACAGATGTCGCAAGATTTGAGGGAGCGTGCAAATACAAAATGGGAGCAAAACCAAAAGTGTTGCGTTTATATTTTTGTTGAGTGTAAGTATATATATATATATATATATATATTACACTACTTTTGTGACCTGAAGGCTTTGATAAACCCATTCATTTCTAACACCAAAAACAGTTCTTCCACATGAATAAAAATGTACACTCATTAAAGTTTTGGAGAATTTCTGAAAAACATATTTCATATTTCCAGGTTTAGTGCCAAATTATATCTTTACACAGTGTTTTAAACAAATACATGTCTCACATTCACAAAGCTGAGATTGTTCTGAACGTTTTGATGTGCAACACATGGGCATTATCCAAAAAAGTACCTTAAAGGGGGAATTACTGAAGATACAGCAAAATTGAGACAATACCCTTGGACCCCAGAGGGTTAATAAGCTACATTTTCTCAACATATCGAAGTTTTGATGCCCCAGCTGAGAGTGCACAAACAACTCGAAGGTGATTTAGTTTTCTCAGCACTGCAGGTAAAGTGATTGGCAGACAAACATCCTCTAAATTCCAGATTGGCTCAGTCGTAACGTGGTAAAGTCATTCATTCTGATGTCCATCTGGTGCAAAGCTTTTGAAGATGAAGCTTCAAACCAAATCAGACTCACCTCACTGCCTCTCATTGGAAGGCAATACAGCGGGCCACGACACAATCAAGTGGTGGCAGTGAGGTCTCTCACACTCACACACGTTTTCCCAGGCCGAGAAGGCGCTGTTAGCTATCAGAAGCGAGATCTCCGCACAGCGCAGCTCATAAGAAGCTAATGTGATTACCCTCAGTGTCTGCTGGTTAACATAAAACAAATGCTGAATTTTCCCTTAGCAGGCGAGACTTCACTCAGGCTGCAGGTCTGCTGTTTGTCCTGTTTAGTGACGGCGGCTCTCACCAAGGCCAAACCAAATATAACCCAATGCCACCTAAGGGGAAGAAATAAAAGACTTTTTCTGAATCCACAGCGCTGCCTTTAGCAGTCTATCGTCCGTCTTCCCGCCCTGTCAGATGGTAATCCTGTGTTAGAGATAGTGCCCATTAAAATCCTATGCAGACCTTCCAGAGTCTGCTAACCAACCAGCATTAATTTTTATCACAGTCTGCCCATCCAGCCTGGTTCTTCGGTCACACTCATCGCCGCGCTGGTCCCTGGGTACTCTATCACACTTAAAGCATGCAGTCCTCACAGGCACTTATAAACATTTAAAGCATTTGACTAACCGCCAGGCAAAACTGACTGGGATGAAAGACCATGGGGCTTTTTAAAAAATGAAAAGGGGAAATTCTGCATCAGGACACAGAAGCCTTGATTTAATGGAAAACATGGAGGAGAAAGAGCAGTTTTATCTGGCAGAAGCGCCAGAGTTACGCACAGGGGTTTCTCTTTTTACTGGGGGCTGTGGGTGGGAATGCGGAGCTGCGACACCGCCGACATATGGACAGGTTTTAAACAGGAAGCTTGCACACAAACGCATCAGGGGGTGTGCTGTCTTTGATGGGACAAAGGAAGGCCTGCGCTTCCCCATTTCCTTCCCTCTATCTCCTTCACAGTGAATACCCTCCCACCAACAGGCTCGGGGGGGGGGGGGGTGGCTAAGTGGCGTCCTTGTGGATGAATGAAGCCCTGATATCTGTATGAACGTGACATCAGGGCTTCATTCATCCACAAGGACGCCACTTAGCACGACTGTAAGTGTTGTGACTAATAACACAGTAATGTCCTTTATACTGCTTTGGCTACACTGGATTCATGTTTGGATCTCAGGGAAAGGAGACCCCCCCCATATAGAGATGTTAGATCAATGATAACAGTCAATAACTCTGACTTCAACTGGGATTGTAAGGGCAGCTCTTTGTATCGTACGTGGCCATTTCCTCAATGTTCCTCCATTGAACGTTCCCAGTGTCTTGAGGGTTTGATGTACTTCATGATTTCCTGATGCTAATCTTTCACAATTTGGGGCTAAATCTTGCCAGTGGGCACATAAAGTGTGGCTCTTCACTAAACACTTCGCTGGACATTCATAGTGTAGTCAGAGTTGCTATCACTTCCTTCTAACAATGCCATGCTTTAGCCTCAAGACTTTTAGGAAGTTATCACGTGCACATGTGCCAGTGGTAGAAGCTACAAGCTTACGTGAAAGTGTTAATTTCCTGATGCGCATGCACATGTCAGTACCATAGACTGTATATCTGCCAGCTCTCCCTGCATCCCACAATCTAGTTTTATGTCTCTTTTTTTTTCAGGACAACCTGTACTTTCAGAATATATATGCTATAGTTGTATTTTACAAGTGTAATAAATGTTTACAATCAAAAATAAGAAAGGAAAAAGTAAAGCGGAAAGTAATTTTCCACACACATTTATTCAAAACACACAGTAAACTATTCTCATGTAGGTTACTGCATAACCAGCTGGTCTCTCACAGGTGTGACAATTCTAAAACCGATTGAAAGGCTTTATAAAAGAGCACTGAAAATTTTAGATAAAAGACCATTTTCGTATCATCATTGTAAAATTTCAAAGTATAACTTATTTAGTTTTGAAAATTTTATAAAATTTAAAAATGCGTGTCTAATATAATGTAAATTATATTGCAAATTATAATTGCAAATTATATTAAATATAGAACAACTGGTCCGAGAGTCACCAGAGCCGTGAGTAGAGGGGACTGTGAAGTATCTGTGCGAAAAACAGCTTTTGCACAAAACGTTCCGTCCTACAAAGGCAATGTCCAATAGAACACTTTGCCAACTGCAGTGAGGGAGGCCCCAAGCTTTAAAGCTTTCAAAAGTCACTTAAAGGAGGGGCTTAAATCAAATAAAAAATGTGAGCATTATGAACTCAATTATAAAAACTAAGAAGAACTGTAGGGAATGTGCAACGCACTACAGCACTTTATAAGTTATTATTCTTAAAGCTATGGTTTTTAAAATATATAAATGTATGAAATTAGACTTGCAATTTTAATTAACTTATTCCAGTTGACTTGCACATGTAGTAGTAGTGGTTTTTTCTGTGTGCCTTCCTTTGACTGAGTTTGTGTAAGATAACCTTCATGCTCAAATCATGTCAGTGTCCTCTTGTTTCGTGTCTTTTGTCCAGTCTATGTCTTGTTGTTGTAGTAGTTAGTGACCCCTACGTAATGTAGTCTGTTGTCGTGTAAGCTCCTGTGATGTTTGTGTGTTTTTATTGTAAATTATTTAATTTTTATAGTCTGTCAGTTACTACTGATGGAAATTAGCCCATGGGTATAATCTGACATATTTACACTTTATGTGTTCATTAATATGTTGTCCCTTTTAAATATATGAAATAAAATGAAATGGAAATAAACAGCTGTTTTGACACTTTATAAAGGTAATTTGGGCTCTTGTGTGAAAGACTGTACAACAAAAAGGTTCAAACAACAAACACAAATGCACATTTTGAACAATATATACAAAATGGTCTATGCATTTTGTTTGTCTTCATCTTAAAGCAATTTCTGTCTGCTATGACACAAAGGTCACATCACAAACTTCTACTTCTGCTGTGTTTTGGTGTGTTCTGTCCTGCTCTGAAAGCAGCTTTCACACTTTGGCCCATTCACACTCTCCCCCCTCACTCCATTGATATGGTAAACAGTGCTTTACGCCAGAGTGAGAGAGCTTGCCACAGGCTTATTCAATACCATTCACAGGTAATGAGGAGTGGAGCATCTCTAAAACTCACACACTCTGTGTTTGAGCACGTGAGATTGTCATCAGAGGCTCTCCGTCTGCTCCATCTGCTCACTTTCACTGATTGCTGTGTGTAATGGTGCAGGGTGCATTGGAGCAAGCAGCCAGATGGCTATTCAAATGGGCCAACTAGTAACACATCACTCCTAAACACGATCTTTGGTTTATCACGTGAGGTAAATCTGCCCTACGAATGGATTTTGGAAAACCATGTGATGGTGAACCAATTGTGATTGGACACTCACATTGTGCACGTCATCACACAGCTTCTATGAGGAGTACAAAAATGGCCGATGGCTGGCTCGAAAGTCCATGGAGTTAACTTTTCAGCAAAAAAAAAGTAAGTTTCTATCTCATATCATTAAAAAGTTATTTATAATTTAGTAAAGCTTGGTCTTAGCTGTCGTATACGACAGCATTGGCCCCAGAGGGTTAAAAACATCTCAAACTAAGAAGTGAGGAAAAAATTCACCCTTGTACAGCCGTCATGGAAACTATCTATAGAGACCAAAACTGTTTTTTTTTTTTTTTTTTGTATCAGGGCGGTTTCGTAAAGCAGTCTAATCTTTAGTCTACTAAGCTTACTTAGTCGACTAAGGTTAGTCACCCAACATGATCCGTCTAATTTCCGTTTCTGCTAAACTTGTAGATTAGCCGTCTTATGTTAGTCAATGATTTTCAAGAGCATAGAGGTCTCGCGGGTGCTGTTGCCAAGAAACACCTCCAATGCGTGAGAGTTTTGGTTACTTCTGGGTTGGTCGTCATGAACTATGCAGTGTTTCGTTAACTGGCTTCATTAACATTTACGGACCCATACAAACAGCAGAATGACATGCTTAGCTCTTAGCCTAGCAGTTCTTCACTTTCACTTTCACTTTATTTATTCAATGTCTCCAAAGGAGCAATGAGCTGTACAGCAATGGGTATACAGAAAAGCACAGAATAAAAAGAAAAGAAAAGCAAAAACACACCAAACATTCAGTACACAAGGGGGACACAGTACAGACCTGGATAGATGGAAAAGGAACCGAGTTACCTAACACGATTTGCCATCAACCCTATGTACCTGCTTCTCTCCTCCGGTCAGCATTCAGAACAGAGACAGCCACAGGTACAAAGGAATGCTTATATCTGTTACTCCTCACTGTAGGAAACATAAGCCTCGCTCCAGATGGCAAAAAACAAAATTCACCATGGAGAGGGTGGGCCAGATCAGGTAAGATCCTCTGAGCCTTCCTCCTCACCTGTATGGAAAACAAGTCAGACAGTGAGGTCTGCTGGGTCCCCAAGATCTTGCTGCACAATTTTACAATGTTGTGAAGTGGCTTCCTTGCTTTAATGCTGAGATTTCTGTACCAGCACATCATCGAAAATGTTAAAACCGATTCAATACAAGATTTATAAAATAGGTTCATTATTGTCCTGTCCACTTGAAAACATGACAACTTACGAAGACAAAACAGATGCTGCTGCCCCTTCTTATACAGCAGGTCTGCATTGTCATTAAAGTTCAACTTGCTATCGATCAGCGTTCCCAAGTATTTATAATTGTCCACATGCTCCACCTGTTGGCCTTTGATTGTAATGGTTTTGGGTGAGGACATCCGTTTCCGAAAGTCAAGTTCTTCTACACTTCTGTTAAGCCTTTTTGAATGGAAGTTTAATGTGAATATTTGTTGAAGTCGAGGGTGTACACATGCAGAGACCTGAGCACGCTGAATGAAAATGACGGTCGGGAGGAATGACTTTATTTAAAAGACGTTGTTAGAAGGAAGTGGGAGGAACTTTAACAACGCCAAAGAAGCCAATCTGTTGGGAAAGTGTAGGTACACGGACCCACAACAGGGGGCGCAAATGAAAGGACAATGGAGGAAGTCAAATAACAACACTTTACTGTTGTGAATGGGCACAACAAATACAACAGATTACAACAATGGACAAAAAGCCAAATCACAAAAGGTGTCGTGTGGGCAGGCTCGAAGATAGGAGACGTCTGTCCAAAGCAGAACCGGAACCACACGATTTCCTCCGCCACCAGACCCCGGGAATACTGGAGCCGCCAAGTCCCGAATTCCCAGGTGGCCACTGCCTCCGCGAGTCGGACCTGGTACTGCTGGCGAGGAACAAAGAAACAATTAAATGTGGGCGTGTTTGCACCCAGCAATCCGCACGGCAGGAAAACTACCTCCACCTCTCGTTGGAAAAGGAGTCTGTTATACAACGCACAAAAGTCACAAAAGGTTACTGTCACACAGTTAGCTGAGAATGTTACCTTCCAGGTAGAACGATATCTCAGCAAAGAGGTGCAGACGTCGTCCTGCTGATGTACCCCTGCCGATCAGATGATTGGTAACAGCTGTTGCAGGTGATGCGTGAAAGCTGTCACCCTGGCTGCTCCTGTGAGGCGGCTGCGCCCTCTGGTGCCTGGAGCCCGCACTCCAGACAGGGCGCCCTCTGGTGGTGGGCCAGCAGTACCTCCTCTTCTGGCGGCCCACACAACACAATCAACTTCATTATCCAGACGGTGCATAAATTGAGCACAAAGGATGGTATCATTAAAATCTTACTGCAGCAGTACTCCAAAGATGCCACTCATTAATCTGCTACTTTAATGATATTCTTTTCAGCTGTTTTTTAACAAAGGATACAAATTAAGAGCAGAATGAACAATACTGTATTTATTTATTATTAAATATTTCAAGCAGGAGAATTCTCATACAAATAGAAATTTACAAGCTAAAAATGTTGACATTTTTAGCTTTAGACTGAAATGTGAACGCAGTAATGCTCTGTGTGAAAATAATCCCAGACAGGATAATATTTGGACACAAAAGGATTACGGGGTGTAATATACTGAATTCTCTGAATCTTCTCTTGGTCTGAATTGTTCTCTGACAGCTATCTGATGAAAATTCTAAAACTCAGGTCTTAAAAAGAAAGAAAATTATTACCAGAGGTGGGATGAAGTCACCATCAAGTCACTCTCAAGTCATAATAACCACCAATTGTTTGCAAGCTGACTTGAGACTTGACTTGGGACTTGCTGATTCATGGACTTGAGAGTGACTTGACAGTGAGTTTATCCCACCTCTGATTACTAAAGAATATAAAGCTCACTTACAAACATTAACTGATTATAAACTAAAGTGAATATACATGATGACACAAAAGCTTGGAAATACTGAATAAAAATTCAGCAAAACTGAACAAAAAGTCTCCCCCTCTAGCTGCCACCTTATCGTGGTGGGGGAGTTTGCGTACCCAGATGATCCTAGGAGCTATGTTGTCGGGGGCTTTGTGCTCCCTGTAGGGTCTCCCAAGGCAAACAGGTCCTAGGTGACAGGTCAGACTAAGGGCAGTTCAGAACCTCCATGACCAGTAAAAGATCAAGGACCGTGACGTCGCCCGGTATGGCGGAGCTGGGGTCCCACCCTGGAGCTAGGCCTGGGGTTGGGGTTCGCGCGCGAGCGCCTGGTGGTCGGGCCTTACCCCATGGGGCCCGGCCAGGCTCAGCCCGAAAGAGTGACGTGGGCCCGCCCTCCTGTGGGTTCACCACCTGCAGAGGGGGCCATGGGGGTCGGGTGCAGAGAGGATTGGGTGGAGGTCGAGGGCGGGTGGCCCGGCGGCCCGGTCCATGCTCACAGCCCCTGGCTGTTGGGACGTGGAATGTCACCTCGCTAGGGGGGAAGGAGCCTGAGCTTGTGCGGGAGGTTGAGAGATACCGACTAGAGATAGTCGGGCTCACCTCCACGCACAGCTTGGGCTCTGGTACCCAACTCCTGGAGAGGGGCTTGACGCTTCATTTTTCTGGCGTTGCCCACGGAGGAAAGGCGGAGAGCTGGGGTCACATTGCTTATTGCTCCCCAGCTCAGTCGCCAAGTGTTGGATTTCACTCCGGTGAACGAGAGGGTCGCGTCCCTACGCCTTCGGGTCGGGGACAGGTCTCTCACCGTTGTCTCGGCCTATGGGCCAAGTGGCAGTGCAGAGTACCCGACCTTCCTGGAGTCCCTTGGAAGGGTACTAGATAGAGCTCCAACTGGGGACTCCATTGTTCTCCATTGTTCTCCTGGGGGATTTCAACGCCTAGGTGACGGGTCAGACTAAGGGCAGTTCAGAACCTCCATGACCAGTAAAAGATCAAGGACCGTGACGTCGCCCGGTATGGCGGAGCTGGGGTCCCACCCTGGAGCTAGGCCTGGGGTTGGGGCTCGCGCGCGAGCGCCTGGTGGTCGGGCCTTAGCCCATGGGGCCCGGCCAGGCTCAGCCCGAAAGAGTGACGTGGGCCCGCCCTCCTGTGGGTTCACCACCTGCAGAGGGGGCCATGGGGGTCGGGTGCAGAGAGGATTGGGTGGAGGTCGAGGGCGGGTGGCCCGGCGGCCCGGTCCATGCTCACAGCCCCTGGCTGTTGGGACGTGGAATGTCACCTCGCTAGGGGGGAAGGAGCCTGAGCTTGTGCGGGAGGTTGAGAGATACCGACTAGAGATAGTCGGGCTCACCTCCACGCACAGCTTGGGCTCTGGTACCCAACTCCTGGAGAGGGGCTGGATGCTTCATTTTTCTGGCGTCGCCCACGGGGAAAGGCGGAGAGCTGGGGTCACATTGCTTATTGCTCCCCAGCTCAGTCGCCAAGTGTTGGATTTCACTCCGGTGAACGAGAGGGTCGCGTCCCTACACCTTCGGGTCGGGGACAGGTCTCTCACTGTTGTCTCGGCCTATGGGCTAAGTGGCAGTGCAGAGTACCCAACCTTCCTGGAGTCCCTGGGAAGGGTACTAGATAGCGCTCCAACTGGGGACTCCATTGTTCTCCTGGGGGATTTCAACGCCCACGTGGGCGGCGACAGTGAGACCTGGAGGGGGGTGATCGGGAAGCACGGCCTCCCCGATCTGAACCCGAGTGGTGTTCAGTTGTTGGACTTCTGTGCTAGTCACAGTTTGTCCATCACGAACACCATGTTTGAGCACAAGGGTGTCCATAAGTGCACGTGGCACCAGGACACCCTGAGCCGGCCACGTGTCTCGGACACTCGAGTGAAGAGAGGGGCAGAGCTGTCGACTGATCACCACCTGGTGGTGAGTTGGATCCGCTGGGAGGGTAGGAAGCCGGTCAGAGCTGGCAGGCCCAAACGTATCATGAGGGTCTGCTGGGAATGACTGGCGGAACCCTCTGTCAGCGAGGTCTTCAACTCCCACCTCCGGAAGAGCTTCTCCCAGATCCCGGGGAAGGTTGGAGACAGAGTCCGAGTGGACCATGTTCTCTACCTCCATTGTCAATGTGGCTGCTTGTAGCTGTGGTCGCAAGGTCTCTGGTGCCTGTCGCTGCGGCAATCCCCGAACCCGGTGGTGGACACCGGAAGTAAGGGATGCCGTCAAGCTGAAGAAGGAGACCTACTTATCTTTGTTGGTAGGTGGGACCCCAGAGGCAGCTGACAGGTACTGGCAGGCCAAGCGTGCCGTAGCCCGTGCAGTCGCAGAGGCAAAAACTCGGGTCTGGGAGGAGTTCGGGCAGGCTATGGAGGAGGACTATCGGTCGGCCTCGAAGAGATTCTGGCAAACCGTGCGACGCCTCAGGAGGCGGAAGCAGCTCTCCACCAGCACTGTTTACGGTGCGGGTGGGGAGCTGTTGACCCTGACTGGGGATGTTGTCGGGCAGTGGAAGGAGTACTTCGAGGATCTCCTCAATCCCATCGTCACGTCTTCCGAGGAGGAAGCAGAGACTGGGGACTCAGAGGCGGACTCATCCATTACCCAGGCCGAAGTCACCAAGGTGGTTAGAAAGCTCCTTGGTGGCAAGGCTCCTGGGGTGGATGAAGTCCGTCCTGAGTACCTTAAGTCCCTGGATGTTGTGGGGCTGTCTTGGCTGACACTCCTCTGCAACATCACGTGGCGATCAGGGACAGTGCCTCTGGATTGGCAGACCGGGGTGGTGGTCCCTCTGTTTAAGAAGGGGGACCAGAGGGTGTGTTCCAACTATAGGGGGATCACACTCCTCAGCCTCCCCGGTAAGGTCTATTCCAGAGTACTGGAGAGGAGAATTCGATCGATGGTCGAACCTCGCATTCAGGAGAAGCAGTGTGGTGTTCGTCCTGGTTGTGGCACACTGGACCAGCTCTACACGCTCCATCGGGTGCTCGAGGGTTCATGGGAGTTTGCCCAACCAGTCCACATGTGTTTTGTGGATCTGGAGAAGGCGTTTGACCGTGTCCCTCGGGGCACCCTGTGGGGAGTGCTGCGGGAGTACGGGGTCTGGGGTCCTTTGCTAAGGGCTATCCGGTCCCTGTACGACCGCAGCAGGAGCTTGGTTCGCATTGCCGGTAGTAAGTCAAACCTGTTTCCAGTGCACGTTGGCCTCCACCAGGGCTGCCCTTTGTCACCGGTTCTGTTCATTATTTTTATGGACAGAATTTCTAGGCACAGCCAGGGTGTAGAGGGGGTCTGGTTTGGGAACCACAGAATCTCGTCTCTGCTGTTTGCGGACGATGTGGTTCTGTTGACTTCGTCAAATCAGGACCTTCAGCATGCACTGGGGCGGTTTGCAGCCGAGTGTGAAGCGTCCGGGATGAAAATCAGCACATCCAAATCCGAGGCCATGGTTCTCAACCGGAAAAAGGTGCTTTGCCCTCTTCAGGTTGGTGGAGTGTCCTTGCCTCAAGTGGAGGAGTTTAAGTATCTCGGGGTCTTGTTCACGAGTGAGGGACGGATGGAGCGTGAGATCGATAGATGGATCGGTGCAGCATCTGCAGTGATGCGGTCGCTGTATCGGACCGTCGTAGTGAAGAGAGAGCTGAGTAGGGGGGCAAAGCTCTCGATTTACTGATCGATCTACGTTCCGATCCTCACCTATGGTCATGAGATTTGGCTCATGACCAAAAGAACGAGATCGCGAGTACAAGCGGCCGAGATGAGTTTCCTCCACAGGGTGGCTGGGCGCTCCCTTAGAGATAGGGTGAGGAGCTTGGTCACTTGGGAGGAGCTCGGAGTCGAGCTGCTGCTCCTCCACGTCGAAAGGAGTCAGTTGAGGTGGCTCGGGCATCTTTTCCGGATGCCCCCTGGACGCCTCGCTGGAGAGGTGTTCCAGGCACGTCCCACTGGGAGGAGGCCCCGGGGAAGACCCAGGACATGCTGGAGGGACTGCATCTCTCGGCTGGCTTGGGAACGCCTTGGGGTTCCCCTGGAGGAGCTGGGGGAGGTGTGTGTGGATCGGGAGGTCTGGGCGGCTTTGCTTGAGCTGCTGCCCCCGCGACCCGACTCCAGATAAAGCGGAAGAAAATGGATGGATGGATGGATAAACAAAAAGTCGCTTTGCATTTCTCAGTTTAATCACCAAAGAACATATTAAAATGGTGTTCCCATGCTGAGTGGGAAAATTATGCAAGATGTTTTTTTTTTTTTACAGTGTTTCACTTAATTGCCTTTTCAGTTTTCTAGACATAAAATAAGTTTGATTTTTTTTTTTCAGAAAACAAAGGACTTTTGGTGTAACGCGAGTCACGCTGTAATTAGAAGTAATTAAAAGACTAATTAAAGCTTTATCTTCCTTTTTGTTCATGTCATTTCACACCTTGTGCCAACTTGCACACTCTCACGCGCACCACTAGCTTAGCTTATGGTAAGTTAAACGTGGATGATCTCATTTTGGTCAAACAACTGTCCACTTTCTGGGGATTCTGTGTAATCCGCAGCCCCGACGTGTTTGATGAATTCCTGCGCAAAAAGTAGTTCCTAGATAATTGTGATCATTCCTGTGAGATAATGAGTATATCTCATCTAAATTAATGCTTAAATTTACCAGTAATAAAATTATAAAGATAACTGAAGAGTGGCTGCAATAAATATTTATGAAATTTAAAGTTTATGAGCAACTTCACCTGTTATCGCTCAAACACATTGTAAACACTGACACTGGAATTTGATGCAGAAGAGTTCAGAAAGATACGACTGGAATGTTTTGATGACCATTTACAGTTGGAGATGAAAGACTTGGGTGTTAACTTGGTGTTAAAGTCAGAACAAGAAGCTGCACTGAAAGAGATCAATCTGGGACAAAGAGACACATTCCATGTGTTGTCGCTCCAAAGAGAGTGGCACACAGAGCAGGGTGGCCAACTGGCACATGCATGCAAAAAATGGTGTCTATATATGTATATGTGTGGGAGGTACACACAAAAAATAACTTGAGAAGTGGCCAGAAACTGTACCGTGTGAGTCACATTGAAACACCCAAAAGAAAATCACAAAGTGTAAAAATCACACACTGAGGGTTTTTTGTGTATTGACAAATGTAAAAAAAAAAAAATCACTATACTGCAGAAGTGTAGAGTAAAACTAGAACAATGGCATAAAGCAAACGGAATGGCTAATAGTTTTCTTTAAACTAAATAATAATAATAATAAGTGTACATAATATAATTGTATATTGTAACTCATAATTATAATAATAATATTAATAATTTCAATAAAAAAAATTGTGAGTAAAACACCAGATTCATAGTGGTGTCTGGACAACACAGGAAGTTGTTAAAAAATAAAACTTCTCTTAAGATAAAAACCAATAAAAGCAAATTACTGAGCAATGTGGCCCTTTAATAACTGACTTTCTACATCTGGCGTGCCCAACCAGTCGATTGCAGTCAACCGGTCAATCGCGGGCTGAGTTCCAGTTTATAGCATGAAAAAAAAATCCTTGAGAGGATTTAGTGCTGCTATAACAGACTGATGCAGCAGGTGGCAGCAATGCACAAAACAAGGATGCTGGCTGTACTAAATTCCAGAGAGGAAGAAGAGCTTCTTCTTCTATGGTGGATAAGAAATGAAAAAGTATCTATTTCATTCTAGATTTTTTTTCTTCATTTATTCAAATGGTAAATCCATCTGTCTTATCTGCAATGTAAATGTGGCTTTACTGAAGAAAGGGAAATTGGAGCGGCATTTTAGATGATTCACAAGAAATACGATGTTAACTTCTAATGCTAACCTGGCTAAATCCCCTCTGCTCGCTCGAAAAGTCCAGGAATTGAAAAGTCAGCGAGCAGCACAAGGATTCATGATCCATAAATATGAAAAGTGATGAATGTGGCGAACAAGATTACAGCGTTCTGTTCGGGCCAGGAGTCTGAGGAGGCGGATCAGCAGAAGTAAATTTCTGGAATGGTCTTCTGCCTGAAATGAAAGAATTTCTGAAATGTTCAAACCATGCTAAATATGCACAGCTTTTAGATTTGAAAGCACGTTTAAAAGCATAGTACATGTGCTATCAAGCAGGTTTCAACAGTGAGACCTGCAGAACTTTCCACACATGAACACAGAACTTAACACTCGGAGGTCCAAGCTTTTTTCTTCTACCTGTAAAGCCCACGGAGAGTCAAATGACCCTGGCTAGCTGACTTGGCTAGCCACATTCTTGTGTTTGCATATTTGCTATCTGTGTTCTGAGACTTCCTTGTTTACATAACAGAAGTAGCTCTCCACAGGGGATCTTGGAGTCACTTGCCTGCTTAGCTGAAAGGGCTGCGTATGAAGCAGGAGTTGTGTGCAAAACGTGTAAAATTACAGCTGCCTATTGCCTATTACTACAACTATTTGTGCACCACAGCGGCTGAAAGATCTGTCGTTCTGGATGTCCCAGCAGGACAACATGTACTGTGTTTGGATAGACATGGACTAACAACTGCCCACTGTGACGCATGTGTGTCTGCTTGCTGTCATCTTGTGGACATAATGACATAATAACAGTGTGGGGACTGTTAGTCATTGTGAGTGACTGTAACCTGTACCTATTGTATATATTTTGGTTTTCTGGTGTGTTTTTGGTACATTTTGGTACATTTCAATAAAATCCAGAAAACAAAGTTTTCTTTTGGTGTGTTTTTTGGTACATTTCAATACAATTCAGAAAACAAAGTTTTCTTTTGGAGTGTTTTTTTTGGTACATTTCAATACAATTCAGAAAACAATCTCTCCCCCAGGGTAAAGTTATTTATCCACCTAAAAATCAGCAGCCCTTTCAGACAAATATGCAAACACAAGAATGTGGCTAGCCAAGTCAGCCCCTCCCCTGAGGTGTTCTGAGACTTCCTTGTTTACATAATCAATCAATCAATCAATCAATTTTATTTATATAGCGCCAAATCACAACAAACAGTTGCCCCAAGGCGCTTTATATTGTAAGGCAAAGCCATACAATAATTACGTAAAAACCCCAACGGTCAAAACGACCCCCTGTGAGCAAGCACTTGGCGACAGTGGGAAGGAAACACTCCCTTTTAACAGGAAGAAACCTCCAGCAGAACCAGGCTCAGGGAGGGGCAGTCTTCTGCTGGGACTGGTTGGGGCTGAGGGAGAGAACCAGGAAAAAGACATGCTGTGGAGGGGAGCAGAGATCGATCACTAATGATTAAATGCAGAGTGGTGCATACAGAGCAAAAAGAGAAAGAAACAGTGCATCATGGGAACCCCCCAGCAGTCTAAGTCTATAGCAGCATAACTAAGGGATGGTTCAGGGTCACCTGATCCAGCCCTAACTATAAGCTTTAGCAAAAAGGAAAGTTTTAAGCCTAATCTTAAAAGTAGAGAGGGTGTCTGTCTCCCTGATCTGAATTGGGAGCTGGTTCCACAGGAGAGGAGCCTGAAAGCTGAAGGCTCTGCCTCCCATTCTACTCTTACAAACCCTAGGAACTACAAGTAAGCCTGCAGTCTGAGAGCGAAGCGCTCTATTGGGATGATATGGTACTATGAGGTCCCTAAGATAAGATGGGACCTGATTATTCAAAACCTTATAAGTAAGAAGAAGAATTTTAAATTCTATTCTAGAATTAACAGGAAGCCAATGAAGAGAGGCCAATATGGGTGAGATATGCTCTCTCCTTCTAGTCCCCACTAGTACTCTAGCTGCAGCATTTTGAATTAACTGAAGGGTTTTCAGGGAACTTTTAGGACAACCTGATAATAATGAATTACAATAGTCCAGCCTAGAGGAAATAAATGCATGAATTAGTTTTTCAGCATCACTCTGAGACAAGACCTTTCTGATTTTAGAGATATTGCGTAAATGCAAAAAAGCAGTCCTACATATTTGTTTAATATGCGCTTTGAATGACATATCCTGATCAAAAATGACTCCAAGATTTCTCACAGTATTACTAGAGGTCAGGGTAATGCCATCCAGAGTAAGGATCTGGTTAGACACCATGTTTCTAAGATTTGTGGGGCCAAGTACAATAACTTCAGTTTTATCTGAATTTAAAAGCAGGAAATTAGAGGTCATCCATGTCTTTATGTCTGTAAGACAATCCTGCAGTTTAGCTAATTGGTGTGTGTCCTCTGGCTTCATGGATAGATAAAGCTGGGTATCATCTGCGTAACAATGAAAATTTAAGTAATGCTTTCTAATAATACTGCCTAAGGGAAGCATGTATAAAGTGAATAAAATTGGTCCTAGCACAGAACCTTGTGGAACTCCGTAATTAACCTTAGTCTGTGAAGAAGATTCCCCATTTACATGAACAAATTGTAATCTATTAGATAAATATGATTCAAACCACCGCAGCGCAGTGCCTTTAATACCTATGGCATGCTCTAATCTCTGTAATAAAAGTTTATGGTCAACAGTATCAAAAGCAGCACTGAGGTCTAACAGAACAAGCACAGAGATGAGTCCACTGTCTGAGGCCATAAGAAGATCATTTGTAACCTTCACTAATGCTGTTTCTGTACTATGATGAATTCTAAAACCTGACTGAAACTCTTCAAATAGACCATTCCTCTGCAGATGATCAGTTAGCTGTTTTACAACTACCCTTTCAAGAATTTTTGAGAGAAAAGGAAGGTTGGAGATTGGCCTATAATTAGCTAAGATAGCTGGGTCAAGTGATGGCTTTTTAAGTAATGGTTTAATTACTGCCACCTTAAAAGCCTGTGGTACATAGCCAACTAATAAAGATAGATTGATCATATTTAAGATCAAAGCATTAAATTATGGTAGGGCTTCCTTGAGCAGCCTGGTAGGAATGGGGTCTAATAGACATGTTGATGGTTTGGATGAAGTAACTAATGAAAATAACTCAGACAGAACAATCTGAGAGAAAGAGTCTAACCAAATACCGGCATCACTGAAAGCAGCCAAAGATAACGATATGTCTTTGGGATGGTTATGAGTAATTTTTTCTCTAATAGTTAAAATTTTATTAGCAAAGAAAGTCATGAAGTCATTACTAGTTAAAGTTAAAGGAACACTCGGCTCAATAGAGCTCTGACTCTTTGTCAGCCTGGCTACAGTGCTGAAAAGAAACCTGGGGTTGTTCTTATTTTCTTCAACTAGTGATGAGTAGTAAGATGTCCTAGCTTTACAGAGGGCTTTTTTATAGAGCAACAGACTCTTTTTCCAGGCTAAGTGAAGATCTTCTAAATTAGTGAGACTGTTGTGTGGGCCGCCAGAAGAGGAGGTACTGCTGGCCCACCACCAGAGGGCGCCCTGCCTGAAGTGCGGGCTTCAGGTACGAGAGGGCGCTGCCGCCACGGACACAGCCGGGAGTGACAGCTGTCACTCATTCTTCATCATCTCACTCCATAAAACCCAGACGTCATCTCCACCTCATCGCCGAGATATCGTACTTCTATGGAGGTAACTTTCTCTGCCTGTATTGATTGATTCCAAGAGCTATTGTGTTGCAGCTGTCTAACCAGAGGACCGGCGTGGGTCGCGACTGTTTCGTACTACTTCCCGTCAGATAAGTGGTTACACAGACGCTACACGAGTGTGTATTAGAGGTGGAGGTGGCATTCCCACCGTTGTTGTTACGGGGTGTACACACACCCACACTTGACTGTCTTTGCTCTTCGCCAGCAGTACCAGATCTGACAGTCGGGGACGGTGATCACCTGGGAATTCGGGACTTGGCGGCTCCAGTATTCACCAGGTTCGGTGGCGGCGGAAATTGTGTGGTTCCGGCTCTTCTCAGGACAGACGTCTTCTATCCTCGAGCCTGCCCACACGTCACCTTTGTGGATTGACTGTTATCAGATTCTGAGATTGTCTGTATATTCGTTGTGCACCTTCACAACATTAAATTGTTACTTTTTTGGCTCATCTATTGACCGTTCATTTGCGCCCCCTGTTGTGGGTCCGTGTCACTACACTTTCACAACAGAGACGCCATTTCCTCTCCAACTTACGGGTTATCTGCTTTAAGCTGCGAGTTTGTGAGTTATACCACGGAGTCAGGCACTTCTGATTTAAAGCTCTCTTTTTCAGAGGAGCTACAGCATCCAAAGTTGTCTTCAATGAGGATGTAAAACTATTGATGAGATACTCTATCTCACTTACAGAGTTTAGGTAGCTACTCTGCACTGTGTTGGTATATGGCATTAGAGAACATAAAGAAGGAATCATATCCTTAAACCTAGTTACAGCACTTTCTGAAAGACTTATAGTGTAATGAAATTTAAACTTAAACTTAAACTCACTGCTGGGTAGTCCATCAGAGTAAATGTAAATGTTATTAAGAAATGATCAGACAGAAGGGAGTTTTCAGGGAATACTGTTAAGTCTTCAATTTCCATACCATAAGTCAGAACAAGATCTAAGATATGATTAAAGTGGTGGGTGGACTCATTTACATTTTGAGCAAAGCCAATTCAGTCTAATAATAGATTAAATGCAGTGTTGAGGCTGTCATTCTCAGCATCTATGTGGATGTTAAAATCACCCACTATAATTATCTTATCTGAGCTAAGCACTAAGTCAGACAAAAGGTCTGAAAATTCACAGAGAAACTCACAGTAATGACCAGGTGGACGATAGATAATAACAAATAAAACTGGTTTTTGGGACTTCCAATTTGGATGGACGCCTTCTCTGGCCCCCAGAAGACAATTGACTATGGTTGCTGGTGTCGCTAACTTCACATTTCTCAAAACAGAGTCGCCAATAACCAGAGTTTGATCCTCGGCGGGTGTGTCGTCGAGTGGGGAAAAACAGTTAGCAATGTGAACGGGTTGGCGGTGTACACAGGGCTTCTGTTTAGGGCTACGCTTCCTCCTCACAGTCACCCAGTCGGCCTGCTTTCCCGGCTGCTCGGGATCTGCCAGAGGGAAACTAACGGCAGCTAAGCTACCTTGGTCCGCACCGACTACAGGGGTCTGGCTAGCTGTAGAATTTTCCACGATGCGGAGCCGAGTCTCCAATTCGCCCAGCCTGGCCTCCAAAGCTACGAATAAGCTACACTTATTACAAGTACCATTACTGCTAAAGGAGGCCGAGGAATAACTAAACATTTCACACCCAGAGCAGAAAAGTGCAGGAGAGACAGGAGAAGCCGCCATGCTAAACCGGCTAAGAGCTAGTAGCTGCGCTAAGCTAGCGGATTCCTAAAAACACACAAAGTGAATAATGTGTAAATAATTTAGAGGTGATTCAGCAGAAGGAGTGCTTTAGTTAAGGCACGTGAAGATTACACTGTGAAACAAATCGTTATCTAGTTAACTAGATCAATCTAACTGCACAGATTAAACAGCTAACAGATACAGAAAAACACCGCTGTGCTCCGGAACAGGAAGTGATACAATACCGCAGTGAGAGCCAACCACCAGTAGAGGCAACATAACAGAAGTAGCTCTCCACAGGGGATCTTGGAGTCATTTGACTATCCGTGGACTTTAGAGGTAGATTGGTCATTTGACCAGACCTTGGCCTTCTGGGTGTTAAGCACCAGGACACAGAGTGGGCGGAGCCTGAGAGTGCACGTTATAATGACCACGTGCAGAACATCTTGTCAGAATTTGACAGGCGCTCAGTTTTCTCTATTTTCCATTTGGGCAAATATAGATGTGGAGTATATATCGTCCAAAGTGGCATCACTCTTCAACCTGGATCCTCACACTGAAAAATGACATTGAGCTCAAATCCAGAGCAACACCTGACATGAACGTCCAAATCTGGAATCTAATGCAGGCACACAGAGTGCATGAGTGCCTGCTTATGGCTGGACTCAGCTCATATTGTCTGGACTATGAGAGAACAGCTTCCTCCTCTTAGGGCCAGAAGTCCCACTAAGGTAGGAAACAACTTGATGCCAGTCCGAGGCCTACTTGTGCTTATTCTTTTCCACGGTGCACATTTACTTCAATGATGCATTATTATTGTTAAAACCTGCCAGAAAATTCAATTTCAGTTTCAATTTATTTTAGTTTATACAGCACCAATCACAACACAGTTACCTCATAGCACTTTACACAAGTAAGCTCTAACCTGACCAACCCCCAGAGCAAACACACAGGCAACAGTGGTAAGGAAAAACTCCCTCTGAGGAAGAAACCTCAAGCAGACCAGACTCAAAGGGGTGACCCTCTGCTTGGGCCATGATACAGACACAAATTATAAAACTGTTCATCATACAGAATCCTGGAAATGTTGCCGGTGCACAGGACATCAGGTTTTCCAGGCAGACATCACAACAAAAATTGTGTTATTATATTGGTGCACAATATATTGTGGCTACGCTGTGATGTTTGATATGGCTTGATAGATCTCGATACACTGTCAACTTTAAAAGGTTCAAAAAAGCTTGGGCACCTCTGTTGTACATGATCGCGGTCTCTCGCTACAGATGACTGTTTATGCTAATATCCCATTAGTCAAAAGCAGCTACTTTTAGCCTCCCTGCTGCTTCTACGGTGGATTTTAAAACTGGAAAAGTGTAATGTTACAAAAACAGGACACCCATTTATTTTCTTTAAATGTCTGTCTGATCATTTAGTTCCTTATAACATACTTATGTGTGTTTTACTCCAAATTGTTTCTTTTCATCTTGTTGCAGAAAATGTTTTTTGATTTTACATCTCCTATGGCTGTATGGCCACTCCCACTGAGCTGTCACATCAAATGCCCAGAGATGAGGTTATGACAAATCGGTCGATGTTGACGAGCCTGTTAACGTGACCTCACGTCAAGACGGGCAGCTTTAGATGCTGGATATGCAACATCTTCTGTTTCTGCTTTGATAAATTATTTGCTTTGGTGAGCAATAATGCAATAAGTCATTATTTTTAGAAGAGAGTCTGATTAGGCTTCTAAAGGCCCACCATTCAGCACTGCTCAGTTTAATCCATGTTGAAAAGGACATACTGCAGCTCTCCACCGGCACTGTAGCGGCTCCTCGCTCGCCCTCCCACTCAAAATGTCCGAGGACCACCAACAATCTCATTAGGATGCCAGATAGAGAGAGACGTCCTGATCCATTCAGAACTGCTCCTACGGGGGGGGGGGGGGGCATTCCCCCCCATCTGTGGGGGCATTCCCCCCCATCTGTGGGGGCATTCCCCCCATCTGTGGGGGCCAGGAACTGCAGATTAGAAGTCAGTGTGTCCGTGGCCCTGCTAAAGCACTCACATTAACAGACATCAGGGGTAGTAGCCCACGTGTGCAAATCCCTGACCGGGAGCTTCATTGCGCGTGTCATGACACACCGGGATGAAACTCTTTTTTGAATGTCTGCACCTCCACGTCCACACACAGTCTCTCAAACCTCAAATGAAGACCTGTGATCGTTGCTCTGGTCAAGGTGATTTTGTGAACAATTAATCTGTGTTTAAGGCTGTTAAGTGTGTTGATACTCCCAGTTCCCATGTTGTGTGTGTGTTTGTGTGTGTGTGCATGTGTGTGAGGGGGCAGATGGCGAAAGGAATCAAACAAATCGAAACGTCTCTCAGCCATTTACTGAACAGTGTAAACGGTCGCTCCAAAGCCTTTTTTCCAGCTTTGCTGAGCCGAGCAGTTGTTGCTTCCAGCTTTTTGATACAGGAAAACTTGTTTCTGCTTCTCTGTGTTTTCCTGCTGCCTTAACCCCCCCCCCCCCCCCCCACACACACACACACACACACTGATGGGCCACTCATGTATTAATAGAATAGAGCCTTTATTGTCATTGTACACATGCATACAACGAAATTTGTCCTCTGCATTTAACCATCTTAATTACATACAGTTACACACAATCCAACCACTAGGAGCAGTGAGCAGCCACAGTCTGGCGCCCAGGGTATGTGAGCCACGACTGCGCGTCAGCTCAGCTTCCATATGATATATGTTATCATATACAGTTGTGCTCACATGTTTACATACCTTGGCAGAATTTTTGCTTTTTTGCCCATTTTTCAGAGAATATGAATGACAACACAAAAACTCTTTCCCACTCATGTAGTGGTCAGGTGAAGCCATTTATTGTCAAACATCTGTGTTTCCTCTTTTTAAATCATAATGACAAGAGAACTACCCAAATGACCCTGATCAAAGGTTTACATACCTTTGATCAGGGTCTACCTTAAGTCTTTTGTGGTGGTTGTGGACGAGGCTCTCTGATGGTGAAGCTGCCACTGAATATCTTTCAGGCTTTATTTACATCAATTACAATGAAATACAAACAGTATGACACTTTATGGTAAATCTGCATGGAGTAGACAGTTCTCAAAAACTGAGTGACTGTGCAAGAAGAAGAATGACGAAAGCCACCAAGACACCCAGACAACCCAGAAGAAGTTATAGGCTTACATGGCTGTGATTGGAGACATTATGCAGAGTGCAAGCTTTGCATCTTGTATCACCAGTTATCCATCTTCATGATGAAGTGGCACAGAGGAGAATTTTCTTCAAAAGAAGACCTGAAAGTTTAGCTACAAATTTCCAGAAGGTACATCTGAGATACAAGCCTGGATTTGATCTGTTTTGGTGAAAGAAAATCCTTCTCTGCTCTACTCCACTATGAAGCATGTCATTCGGTGACTTGATGTCTATGACCATGGATCATATACAGAGAAACAGAAGTATCCTACTTGTATCATCCACTCGATAAGAGAGATTAAATATTAGAAATTGTGGTGGGTTTTGTTTAGGTGTGCGGTTTATTTTTTTTCCTCACAGCAGCAGCATGATGTGGTGCCACATGTTCCAGGTGCTCACACAAGCGTGCACACAACCGTCATCGTGGTATCAAGCACGCCTGTCCGACCATGTGTCCCTCCTGACACAAGGTGGACTGTTTCGTGGTTCCCCATTTCGTTTTTTGTTTGTGAGCTTTCAGCTGGTTTCTGCTTCTTTCACCCAATTTTGTCTTAGGGAGAGCCCTACAATATTAACACTGCATCTCATGAATATTTGTGTAATTCATTAATCTTTCAATTTTTAAAAAATTATGTTTATGTGTAAATGATTAATCTAATGATTTTAATAGAATATTAATCGTTTTCTGATTAATCAATTATTCTTTGGTTAATGAGTGTCCCTTCAGATGCTTCTTCTGCTTGCTGATTTGGCACAAGTTTTACACCAGATGCCCTTCCTGACACAACTCCATATTACATGGACAATGGGCAGAGGTGGGGTTTGAACCAGGAACCTTCCGCACTGGAATCAAGCACATCTGGCCACCACCCTCTCAGTTTTCCATTAAATAATAACCACAAATTCAACTAATAATTTGCAGCCTTGCATTCAAATATTTAGACATAAAAAGATTTATTCAATAAAAATAAAAAATAAAAAAATCCAGGCATAAATAATGCCATATTTTAAACTGACTGCAACAAATTAAAAAGGCAGTCATGAAAAAAACTATGGAAGAAAATACACACACACACACACACACACACACACACACACACACACACACACACACACACACACACACACACACACACACACACACACACACTTCCTAAGACACAAAAAGACTAATATATTTTAGAGAGCTGCAACTAACAAATAACAATTGTTTTCATTATAAATTCATCTGTGGATTATCTTCTGGATTAGTCCAGAAACAAACCCAGAATACGCGGCAACCATAACAAGGGGTAGAACAATGAGTCAGAACAAACGGAACTAAACTACAGAAACATCAAAAGTGCAGACTGAAGAGGTAAAACTGTGAAGCATAACATTAGAGTGCATGAAACTGAAAGTAAAACCAAGGAGACACCAGCACATCGCTCCAAACACCCTGAGGGAAAGTACAACACAGTAGCTAGAGATGGTAGTGGAGGGGGCAAGAGAAGGAACACAGGAGGCACAGGGGAATTAACACTGATACAGGGGATGATGCAGGAGTGCATGAGTGATGGGTGCATATATTATGGTGCATGTATTTTGAAAAATATCAATCAGTGTTTCACAAAGCCAAAGATGATGTGTTCAAATGTCTTGTTTTGTCCAAAGTTATTCACTTTCCTGTTTAAGACTATGACAAAAACAAGTTGTGGACCCCTTTGAAGAGAATGTCAGTTATTTGATATTTAACAGTTTATCACTGAGTTTAAAACAGACAAGCCCCAAAACACAGGAGCCAGTTCCAAACTGAGGACAGGATTTCCAAAGCAGAAGAAACTGAAAAAAAAAAAAAATGCCCAAAATTAACTTAGTACATTTTTAGTGAGGATGTCTGTCAGCAGTCATTCAGGAATACAACAGGTGGATGTATAATTTTTTGTGCACAAGGTCCAAAAACACAAACACAGTCCAAAAAATAGAAACAGCATATCAGAGAATTAACAGGTGGTTTATCCATGTTCTAGCAATGGCCAATAGCAAAGACAGCCTGAAATCATCAGTGATGGTATCTACAGAAGTTAGGTAAAAACACAGGTCAAAAATATGTAGCACAGGTCCAAACATGATGTAAGATAAATCACTGAGAATCATCACGAGAGGCTCTGGGAATACTATGAAGTTCATGTTGGAGCACACGTAGGAACAGCAGAAAAGTGAGAAAAAAAACTCACTTGGGAAACACTTGGACATACACGAGGTCTGTTAGAAAAGTATCCGACCTTTATATTTTCTTCAAAAACCTGATGGATTTGAATCACGTGTGCTTGCATGAGCAAACCTTGAACCTTCGTGCGCATGCTTGAATTTTTTCACGCCTGTCGATTGCGTCATTTGCTTGTAAGCAGCCTTTGTGTGAGGATGGGTGGAGTCTCTCATTGTTTTTTCTTTGCAAGGAAAATGACGGAACGACTGGAGCAGTGCCGCATCACATTTTGCCAGAAACTGGGTGACAGCCAGGTGGAAACCATTCGGAAGATTCAGACGGCTTTCGGTGACGATCCTCTGGGCATCACACAGATTAAGGAGCGGTACAACCGCTTTAAAGACGTCCGCACAATGGTGGAGAGCGAGCCGCGCTCTGGGCGGCCATCAACACGCTGAAACGACCAGATCATTTCCAAAGAGAACACTGTGGTGATGTGGGACCGTCGTGTGACTATCTGAGAAATTGCTGAAGAGGTGGACATCAGCACTTTTTCGGCACATTCCATTGTGACAGAAGATTTTGCCATGAAAAGAGTTGCAGCGAAATTCATCGGCACAAAGCTGATGGCGCAGCAACAGCGCCACCATGTTGAAGTCTCACAGGACATGTTGTGACATGCCCAGCTCGTCAACCATTCGGAAGATTCAGACGGCTTTCGGTGGCTTTTCAGTCGTGTGACTATCCGAGAAATTGTGGACAAGCTAGACATGTCAGGGCATGTTACAACATGTCCTGTGAGACTTCATCACGGCGGCGCTGTTGCTGCGCCATCAGATTCGTGCCGATGAATTTTGCCGCAACTCTTTTCATGGCCAAATCTTCTGTCACAGTGGAATGTGCCGAAAAAGTGCTGATGTCCACCTCTTCCGCAGTTTTTCGGATAATCACACGACGGTCCCACATCACCACAGCGTTCACTTTGGAAATGATCCAGTCGTTTCAGCGTGTTTATGCTGATCGGAGCGTGGCTCACTCTCCACCGTTGTGCGGCCGTCTTTAAACCGGTTGTACCGCTCCTTAATCTGTGTGATGCCCAGAGGATCGTCACCGAAAGCCGTCTGAATAATCTGAATGGTTTCCACCTGGCTGTTGCCCAGTTTCTGGTAAAATTTGATGTAGTCGCGCTGCTCCAGTCGTTCCGCCATTTCCTTGCAAAGAAAAAATGACGAGCGAATCCACCCATCCTCACACAAAGGCTGCTTACAAGCAAATGATGCAACCGACAGGCGTGAAAAAAATCACGCATGCGCATGAAGGTTCAAGGTTGGTGATTCAAGTCCATCAGTTTTTTGAAAAAAATAAAAAGGTTGGATACTTTTCTAACAGACCTCGTACACACTGTAAATAACAGAGAGCAACACTCACTAAAAACACAATGATATGGCAGTGGACACATGAAAAGGAGCGCCTTTTAACAGATGCTCAAAAATCAATGATAAAAGCACCGACGCACGGGAAAGAAACAAACCCGGAATACGCAGCAACCGTAACAACGGGTACAACAATGAGTCAAAACAAAAAGGAACTAACACTAAAATAAGAAACATCAAAAGTGCAGACTGAAGAGGTAAAGCTGTGAAGCATAACATGAATGCAGTAGAGTGCATGAAACTGAAAGTAAAACCAAGGAGACACCAGCACATTGCTCCAAACGCCCTGTGGGAAAATACAACGCAGTATGATAAAGATCGTAGTGGGGGGGGTAAGAAAGGGAACACGGGAGGCACAGGGGAATTAACTTTGATACAGGGGATGATGCAGCAATGACGGGAGTACAACAAAACCACAAAGAGAAACCATGAGGATGCTCTGAGGAAACTGACACACAGTAATCAGACTGGGAGAAATAAAACCAGACAAGTCAAGTCACGTCTGGGATCATGCCCTGATACTGCAGTTTGTCGCATCCACAACACCACGGAACCACCTTGGGTCCTGGATGGGAACCACCCAGGCAGACAAGCGGTCCATTCCCACATCTCTAAAACAGCCACTATCTGCTGCAGCCAGGTGAAGCGTGGGAGTCCCCTTGGCCTTCTGCAGCTACTGGAGTCCTCGACACTCAGGCATCTGTGTGCTGGATCATACACAGAGAAACAGGCCACATGGACAAAATGTCATAGCTGATGCTCCTTCATGGTGCAAGTGATCTCCTCATCTTAGTAATCTTTAGTAACCTCTCATCTTCTACAAAGTCATTCCAGTGATGAATCGAAGACACCTAGTACCAAAGACATCCAGTCATTGCCTGAGATCACATCCAAGTCTCACAACCATACAGACAATAAAACCAGAAACAAAAACCAGGACACAAAGAGGAGAACATCCACACAACTCACATGAGTGTGCACGTGAATGCAGATCAGGAGAAAGAGGAGTAAAGAAAGCAGAAAATATTCACATCAAATAATTTAGACATTTAAGAAAGGAAAAAAGGATGACCGAGAGTGTTGGTTTGGATTGATCTTCTGTGGTCACCTGTCTGGATGGCTGGGATTCTGAAACTGGATGAGCTTGCACGTACTGCTGACCTTCTGGGAACTGAAGTATCACTTCACTGACTGCATCATATCTGTGAATATATTCAAAAATCTTCTGGTGTGGCGTGAATTCCTGGATGGCTCAATTCCATTTCATTTCCTTTTATTTATGCAGTGCCAAACTGCAACATGTGTCACCCCAAGGTCCTACACACGCGCAAGGTCTTATCTGACAGACGGTGGCTGACTGCATATGAACGTCATACACTTGTAGCGGGCACTTCAAATGAGTGACAGAATTGTTTGACAAGAATTAATATCTTGAGTAGGTGTGGAGGACACTGATGAATATCTCCTTTTTTTAGTGAACTGGACCTGGCATTGATACGTGTGCTGTTGATTTTCAGGTCCAGCAAACTCACTTTACTGGACAGAGGGGAGTCTGGGGGAGATGTCAGAGGTCCAGCTACTTTGAGAATCTGCTACCTCAACAAATGATTCACAGTCGATCTCTCTGGGACTCTGACCTGCAATTTGTTTGTGTTGAAACAATTAACTCACCACTGACAGCAATCAATGTGTATATACGTATATATATATATATATATTTGCATGGTTGTTTTTTGTTTGTTTGTTTGTTTTTTTGTTGGAACATTTTCATCATCGCATGTTTTGTACGTAATTATTGTGCCAGACAGATAAACCAGACTGAATACATTAAATACCTTTTGGGTCGTGGGAAAAGCAGAAGCTTGATGGAGAAAAGTAAAACCCCAATTCCAATTAAGTTGGGACGTTGTGTGAAATGTAAATAAAACAGAACACAATGATTTGCAAATCATGTTCAACCTATATTCAGTTGAATACACCACAAAGACAAGATATTTAATGTTCAAACAGATAGACTTTTTGTTTTTGTGCCCAAATTTGCTCATTTTGAAATGGATGCCTGCAACATGTTTCAAAAAAGCTGGAACAGGGACAACAAAAGACTGGGAAAGCTGATGAATGATCAAAGAACACCTATTTGGAACATTCCACAGGTAAAAAGGTTAATTGGAAACAGGTGAGTGTCATGATTGGGTATAAAAGGAACATCCCTAAAAGGCTCAGCTGTTCACAAGCAAAGATGTGGTGAGGATCACCACTTTGTGAACAACTGCATGAAAAAAATAGTCCAAAAGTTTAAGAACAATGTTTCTCAATGGTCAATTGCAAGGAATTTAGGGATTCCATCATCTACAGTCCATAATATAATCAGAAGATTCAGAGAATCTGGAGAACTTTCTATATGTAAGTGACAAGGCCGAAAACCAACACTGAATGCCCGTGACCTTTGATACCTCAGGCGGCACTGCATTAAAAACTGACATCATTGTGTAAAGGATCTTACTGTGTGGGCTCAGGAACACTTCAGAAAACCATTGTCAGTTAACACAGTTCATGAAAATCTTTGTATTTACATTTTACACAGTGCCCCAACTTCATTGTTATTGGGGTTGTAGATGTTAACATACAGGATTCTAATTATGATTATTGATATTATTTGGCAACTTCAGTATCATTTATCATTTTATTATTGGCATCGTCAATGCAGCGTCTAATTACAATGCCTTCTCAACATAAACGTCCTCTGGCTCCTCCCGTTTTTACTGGAGGCTGCCATCGAGTCCGCGTATTGATTTGGCACGAGTTTTACCTGCTTTGATCCAACTCCAGATGTACGCTGAGAATGGGCACAGGTGGCCTTGAACAAATGACCTCACATGGAGGCAAGCACACTAACTACGGTTCCTGTAGTATTTATTATGAATTACATCCAATTAAAATACCATTTCTGCTGAATCTGATATACTATTTTCAGTTTGCATATTATCTCTGTTTTTAATACTGTGCGCAATTGTTGTTTTTTTTTCTTCTTCTTTGACTTTGTTTTGTGATTGTTTTGGTTTTTAAATTATAAGAACTGTTAAGTGTTTGGTTTGAAGTTTAAATTGTGCTCAAGGAGACTCTTCTTTGTCTACACCAGTCTTTCATAATCCTTGTCTTCAGGACGCAACATATTACACATTTCCCTTTGCCCCTAACTAATCAGAGAAGACCAGCTCAGCCACCTGTTGATTACCTGGACATGTGGACACCTTTGGGTCCTCAGGACCAGGATTGGGAAACACTGCTCCACACAAAGTGAAAAGGTGCATTATGCACAATTTCTCCAATCACAGCCACAGATGTCTCTTTCTTACTCTGTTGTTCAGAAAAGCAGACTCCAGACAGACTGACCATCCAGTACCATACTGTTCGTATTTCTGAATGGTTGAAGTAAATGAAGTATGAGGCATATTCAGCAACTTGGAAGTGTCTGTTTATCACCCTAGATGATAAACAAATTATTTAGGCAAAAATGGCTATAAAAGTGATCATTTAGTTGTGTTATACTTAAAGACGTCCTTTACTACAGTCCACGCTATTGTTTTGGTTTTCATATTTTTATATAATTAATGTGGTAAAGATTACTGTTTTTTTCTGGACATGTTGGAGTATTAGTTGCACCGTGCAAAATGTGTCACGAAGAGAAAAAACAAAAAGTCACATTTATTTTTTGAAACAAGGCACTACTGCTTCATACAAAACAAAGGTCTGCCAGCAAAATCATTTATATTAATCTCTGTGGCTATTACATAGACATGGAGACGTAACTGCACTAGTGATGAGGAAGAAAGCCACCTAATTACAACCTAAACCCTATTTGTAGTTGTTTTGGGGGTCATCTTTTCACTCCCATCTATATATTAAAAGTGAAGTGGCCTCTGTATGCGCGTGTGCGTGCATGACCATAACTTCGATCACGAAGAAACTGGGGAGGGCTAACATTTGCCGTTTGGTATGTTTATTGGGTCAAGGATGAACGCCGTGAAAATGGAAAGTTGACAGGACAAGTATTTTTGGAGAAATTAGGGACATTATCTAACAACAGTGAACAATGGATGTTGATATCACCATTAATCAGTCCCTTGGTAGCTGTAAAACATGACATCAGCTAAATGTGCCAAATAACAAATGCATTATTCACAAAATTATTCACAAAACTTTCTCATTTTATTTTCCTGCACTTTCAGTTCAAATAATTATAGAAAATTTGCATAAGTTATTACCCCCCCTCCAAAAAAAAAAAAAAAAAAAAAAAAAAAATGAGCTACCTATTTTATGAACACTACCCAATCTAGAGCCTGTGGATCCCAACAGGAAACAAGCTAGTTATTTATTTATAATGCAAACACCATGTTAATAAGCAGAAGCTAATGGGATAATTAAAATTACTGTATGAAGCAAAAAGAACTGTATTACGTATTGTCAGCAGTGAACAGATGAAAATGTCATTAGAAGTGCCCAGATGTAGGAATAGCTTTAATGCAGCACTAAACATACACACATTTATCACATAAAATCCAAATAAACTTTTGAAAATGACCAAATATTCAGGCTACACATTCAGGGTACAATTCAGGTCCATGTGATTAGGTGCTTGTGGACTTCAGGAAACTCAGTGCATTGTGTTGTGATTTTGACTCCTCCCACTCGCTCTCCTCAGGACACAAACGAATAATCTCCAGCATGGGAGGCGGATGCTTGTCCATTTGGCCAAAACCCAGGCTCTGGCCTGAGTGGCCAGAGTATCCCTTAGCTATTTGTTCATTCATTCACGTGTAACCTGATGCTTAGTGGATTTACAGTACAACATGTACTCTTTAGTTTGTATAAAGAACAAGAAAGTGCACTTTTTAAGCAGGCAGTAAAGTAAAAACATAATGTTTGGAACCTGGTGGGCAGCATGTCCATATAGCGGGACACAGCTCTCTGCTTCTCTAATTGCACCGAGAAAGTCACTTACTTCAGAAAACACTGCAGCATAGCAGCACTTTGGAGTTCAGAGGTGGAATTTTTAAAGTTTATGTCAAGTCAAATCTCGCTGTCCTCCATCATGCAAAATGCTCTCATACAACCACCATGATGGAGCACCTTAAAATGCAAGAACATTTCTCTGAATAAACCCTGTATGCATTCATCTACTAACCGAGGTCAACACCCCCCCCCCCCCCCCAGAAAAATGCAGGCTTTGAGATTCAGGCACCAGGGGAAGATTCTAAAAACAGCCACATGCATGACTTTAAGCATAGAAAGAGCAAAGTAATAAATTAGTAGAGGTCAAGCTGTTTTACCTCTTGTGCTGGAGGTCTTCAGTTCTAATGCTCTTCACTGTCGTGGGGATTCTCAGCCATTCAAACCTTCACACTGAGAGCTGTCATGGTGACAGGCAGTCATGTGAGAGTCATTTGTCAGAGGGTGATCTCGTTCGATCCAGTTTATGAGGCATTTCCACTCCTTTTTCAAACTCTAACAACGCTCAGGTGACATCAGAGCCAACAGGAAGCTCTCTACTGCCCTCTTATGCACATATATGCACTCGTGGTGAAACAGATCACAAAACCCACGGTTCGGATTGGATCACGGTTTGTAATCACTGGGAGACAAATGACAAAAAACAAACTACACAAGGAACGTAACATGCAACATAAATAGTACTACTGCACTGAAAAACATGACTCATTGGATGAACTCAATTCAACTAAATAAATTATCTTGGCTGGATGTGCTTTTTTGAGTTGGGCCTACATATATTTATTCAATGGATATCCTGCACATAATTGAATTGAGTTCATGCAATGAGTCATTTTTTTTGAGTGTCATAAAAAGTGTTCACTGTCATAAAAAGTATTTAAAAATAAAGAAAACAAAGCAGACCACAGCTGACACATTGAAACTCTTTTTCCTAAAAATGAGGATGTCTACACTGTTTGTTGAGCTGGTACACACATCGGAACGCTACCCCTCTCCCCGCCCCCTCCTTGAACATCTGCCCACCCTATTTTTTTAGAAGCTGTACAGCATTTCAAATTTCACAAAACTCACAGGAAAAAAAAAAATTTGACTGAAATCCAAACAAGTGATTTACAAGACATCCTATGTAAGATGTGTATGAATGAATTCAGAGGCGTTATGTGGTTTCAAAAAAAGTGTTTTTAGATTTAGAAGTGCTTATTACTCGCTAACTTACAAAATATATGAGGAAACACATTTGATTTATACAAAAATAAACTGTTTTGGAGCATTTACCACCATCTTGGTTTGTTTGATTTGAGTGTTATTGTGCATCTCTACTCTGATTGGCTGTTGCCATATACTTCCCTGCATCCCTTGCACAAGTCTGGGGAAGTCCCCTCGTCATCTATGACGTTGCTATCATAGACTGTACTGGTGAAATTTTCTCATCAAGGGAACTATTATTTGTTTCCAGACAAAGTGAATTTTAGTCATATTGTTAATGTCATATTATGAATCCCTTATTAAAAAGCTAATAAATAACATTTTAGTGGTGCCAAAGAAAATTATTTTATGACTTAAATCTTAAAATACCCAAAGGCCGTACACTTTTAATGAAAGTCGCTTAAATGTCCACCCTAAATTAAATTAAATTTTTAATTAAACTTTTTGATTAAACACCCACCCTAAATTATTATTTTTTTTAATTAAAGCTGTTTAAATGCCCAGCCTAAGTTATTATTTTTTTTATTAAAGTTGTTTAAACGCCCACCCTAAATTAACTTTATTTTTTTATTAAAGTTGTTTAAATCCTGATCCAGAATCTGGATAATATCAATCTGTAGCCCAAATTTGGTGAGAATTCATGAAGTAGTAATTTTGGCAAAATCTGTGCAGTAGTTTTGACATAATCCTGCTAACAGGCAGACAGACAGACAAATAAATAAACAGCAATGATTTTATTAAGTCGTGGCGGATGTAATTTTTTTTTTTCATTAAAGCTGTTCAAATGCCTAATCTGAATTAAAGATTTTTATTAAAGCTAATTAAATGCCCACCCTAAATCTCAATTTATTTATAAAGCACTTTAAAATGCACCAACAACCAAAGCGCTGTACACAACAAAAACAGGCAAGTTAAAATAAATAAATAAATAAATAAATAAGTTGCTTAAATGCAGACCATGTAAGGCTTTCTGGCACTAGGTGTTTGGACACAAATGTTGGACTCACGGATACAGGTGTAGGAGTAAAAAAGTCTTTATCCAAAGAATTGCAGATTAAGGTACGGTACACAGACAGATAGGCAGCCAGTGTGGCAGAGGTAAAGATGATCGACAGGCAGGGGTGAGGTCATACAACAAGCAAAGTTCACAAAAACACAGTGTCACAGAGTTCAGAGGGTAAGACCAGTGATGAAAGTTCTCCGGAAATGACCAGAAATCCAGGTTTTTACTCACGTGGTGAACATTTCCGGATTATTTTTGACAACATACGCCAGAATCCATTCATTCAGTTCATTTCAGTTCCACACCCAAACAGTTGGTGGCTGTAATGCACCGTGTTGGTTTGCAAACCATCAATAATTTCCAAAGAAAAAGAAGGTTATTTTGTTTTGGTTTTGAAAGTATATTAAATCATATTTTGGGGGAGTGCGCGGTGGTTCTCCTCACGGCTTACTTTGTTGTAGACATTAAAAGTTATGAGCTGTGTTTTTCCTCCAGTAATCATGCATTAAGTGGAGATAACAGGTGAAGCTTCTAGCTGCTAAAAATGCTAATGCTGTTAGCATTCTGATGAGAGTTTAACTCAGTCTGCAAGTCAAAACAACAAGATTAATGAGTTTGAGCAACAGACAAAAATTTGTCTGAGGTGAGTGAGTGAAAATAATACATGACGTTCGTGCTCCATTAAAGTTTAGCAGCTAAATTAGCTTTTTAGCTGCAGCTGATGTTGAGCTGAGCGTTCAAGCTATTTTTATTTTGTCCCACATCAGAAATTTAAACATTTGCTGAATTAATGAAGCTACCATTAGTACATGTAAGCATTACTTTTCATGCTATTTGTCTAAAAATAAAGTTTCCTAATCGAAGACAAGTGTTTTAACTTCAGAATGTACAGTAATCAGAAATTAATCTTGAAGTAAAAACACATTTGCAAGGATTTTAAGATGGCCAAGAATTTGAAAACAGAGATTTTCAGTACCTTCAAAACTCCTGCCAAAACCAGGAAAACCTATAAATGAGTGAAGATTAAATAAGTTTGTACCATAAATACCCCTGTTGTTCCATTTGAATTGATACTGAGAATCATTATTATTTTTGAGTTCTTTGAATTGTCACTTTTTTTTTTTTACAGTGTAGTTTTCTGAACCACACTGTATGTTTTTGGATTAACAGCCGGTAGCACAATACAAGTTGTGTGAAAATACTGGGGTGGAAAAACTGACCTGTCCCAACAAAAAAAAATTACATTTTTTTGGAGATTTTATTGGTGAATAAATAGACCAGAAAATGCATCAGAATGCATCTGACATCTCAAATGTTTCTGGGAGAGAAACCCCAGACCCACCCAGCCAAAAATGTTCAGTTTTTTTTTTCCCATGGCCCACTTTCATCACTGGGTAAGACGAAGGAAAGGTCCAAAAAAAAAATGAGGCAGGCAATCAGACAAGGACAAAAACAGATCTGGGAGAAAGACAAGGAAGTACAATGAACTAGCAGTGAGGAGGCAAACACAAAGGGCTTATATAGAGCAGGTGGTGATTAGGAAACAAGATGCACATGTGGGAGAAGGTTCTCTAACGGAGGCATGGTCAGGTGAATCCAAGAGACAGGAGGAGAGGAAGCAGAACGTTTGACCACATTACACCCGTTTTGGCATCTCTTCACTGGCTTCCTGCCCCTGTGAGATCAAGTTTTAAGGTTCTGCTACTAACATATGAAATTGACCTAATTAAACCTTACATACCTCTCAGGGTGCAGGACTACTTTGTGTCCCTAAGGTGTATAAAAAGTCTGCAGGTCATAGAGCTTTCTCTTATCATGCCCCTGTTCTGTGGAATGATCTCCCTGCATCAATGAAACAGTCAGATTCTGTAGAAGTCCAGACTTAAGACGCACTTGTTTTCCCTTTCATATGGCTAGCATACTGGGATAGTATGTTACTATGCTTTTTACTCTTTTAATTCATTTATTAGTAAAACTTTATCTAAATTCTGAGTCTTTTAATGAAGCTTAGGGCTAGTGGCCAGCGATCACCTTAGTATTTCTTCTGTTTTGTGTTGCTTAATGCTGACAAATTATACTGTATTTGTTGTCTTTCTGCCACCTGATTCTGTTTTTTCTCTCTGTTTGAGGTGCGGCTCCATCCAGAGATGGGTGTGGTGTCTGTTTCTGCAACCCTCCTGTCCTGTTTTGTAAATTGTTTTGTCAATTGTGTCGGTATCATGACCCAAGCAGAGGGTCACCCTTTTGAGTCTGCTCTGCTTGAGGTTTCTTTCTGAAATCATCAGAGGGAGTTTTCCTTACCACTGTTGCCTGTGTGCTTGCTCTGGGGGTTGGTATGGTTCAACCTTACTTATTTGAAGTGTCTTGAATGAAAATAATTTGAAATTGAAGTGTGAGAGGGAGTGGTCATGGCAGACAGAGACAAAGATGAGATGGGGAAGAATGAGAACAAAGATATATCAAAAACCAAAGGTGGAATAAAATACAAACATGAAAAGAGTACCGCTTAGTCCAGTTAAGGGTTGTGGGATTGCTGGAGCCTATCCCAGCAGTCACAGGGCATGATATGGGGTTCATCCTGGACAGACTGGCATCCTGTCCAGGGTGATTATTAAATACATTAATAATCCTGAGTAGGCACACGAATCTGAGAAAGTTATGAAAAGTCATGCACTATTTACGCACTATTTAACTGCACTAGTAATAATAAATATTACTAGTTATGCACTATTTAACTATGATAAATCCTTCACTCCAGCACTAAATCATCTTGTTTGTATACCTGTTTTTTGTTCGCATTTATTTCTAGTGTTTGATCTCCAGTTGCCAACATCCATTGGCTTCATATTTTATCTGTCTTCTGGACTTCCTGTGTGGTATGTTTGATTCCTGTGTACTGTTCCTCTGCTATCATATTTAGATTCTATTTTTTGCTGCTGCCCTCGGGGACACTGCTGACTTGTTGACTGCCTAACTGTGCACCAAACCCGTGCCTGTGTTACTGACCATGTGACCAGTTGTTACCATACAGACAAGTGTGAACAGACTAATACTGTCTAGTATTTGTTACAGCTTCAACATCCACTTGTAAATAAAAACTTGTTGAGCTTTTCATCAGTGTTGTTTTCTGCTCAGGGGTCACCAGCTGTGACACAAAGTTAATTAATTGACACTGACATAGGGTTTGTTTGTTTTTTTTTACATTCAGCCATCCTTTATCATAAACCACAGCACAGTTCCCATTAATGAGTCAAAACGTTTTGTGCTTTTTTTTTTATATAATGGCCTTATAGTAATAAACATTCATGGCAACAGTGATCAGCAATGATTTTAAATATAAAATAGTTGTGAGTGTGCAGCACAGAAGAAAAGCACAGAGCTGCTGTCCTTCACTCATAAGATAAATGGCAACAATGGAGACATTAAAAATTCTTAACCAAACCAGCACAAAGTACAGCGTTACCTCAATAAACATACACAACATTTAAATGGGCTTATTTTTTTCTCTTGTCAACAACTAGGTGGACCACCACATCTTCCAGAGAAGGCTGCCAACCCTGTTGAAAAAACAGTTCAAACAAAACTCCTTAACAGATTGTATGTATCAGTCGACAGATTCCTATTCGGCAACAATGGCTTTGTATGACCACATACATTTTAATTAATTATACTGTGGCATTTGGGCAAATTCATGGATTTCAAAAAATCCTGAAATGCAAATGCGCACAACCATTTGGAAAATTGTTTATTTTCACATATTCATACAATCTTTTCCTTTATATGCTGACCAAGAATTGATATGGATCTTATTCTGAGAGAAATTATACATTTTGATTTTTGTTGTGTAAGTGTGACCAGAGACCCCTGAGCAGAGAACACCACAGGTACACAGTTCAGTCTGCTTTTATTGGCTCTTCCAGTGGTACTGGAAGATCCAGGGCACACAGTGACAACATCCCATACAATAACATGATCCATGTAGAAACAGGAGGAGTGGACATTCGAGGACACGGATGATGGTTCAGTGCACAGGAAGACTGTCTGACTGACAAAATGTTTGTGACAGAATCAGCTGTCACATAATCCTGGTAAACAAGCAACTGGAGATCAAACATTGAGGAAGAATGTGAGGAAGCAGGCATAAGTGCAAGACAATCTGGCACTGGAGAGCTAAAGACAGCTATATAGTGTGTGACTCAATTAATGAGGAAGTGAGCATGTCCATAAAGCTGGAAACCTGAGGGACCCTGAAACAGGAACTAAAGCCAACAAAATACATAAGGAGTAACCATGTCAGAATAAGAGCAAAAGAACAACAACAACATGGAGGAGCATTCACCTGGTGGCACACAGATATAAGGACACAGGAAGAATAACACTAGAGAGACAGAAACCCAGAGAATAGAAAACTAACACTAGAGACAAGGTTAGACACGAACAGTGACAGGCAGTGTCCCCCCCCCCCCCCCCCCCCCACACACACACACATGCACAATACATACCATTACACTGTCGAAACTGTGGACCTATCATCTACAAACCTGGAGTATCAGAAGCAAATTAAGCACAAATGTCTAAGAACTCTCACACTGTCATGCAAGATTAAAGATCACCACTCAAGATCAAATGTCAGTAGACAGGATTAAAGGTCAAAAGCAAAAATCAAAGCTTAGTCAACAGGATTAAAGGTCAACAGTTAAAATCAAAGATCGGTCATCAGCCTTAAAGGTCAACAGTCAAGATCAAAGTTCAGACCACAAAATTAAAGGTCAGCAGTTAAAATCAAAGATCAGCCAGCAGGCTTATAGGTCAACAGTCAAGCTCAAAGTTCAGTCCACAGGATTAAAGGGCAACATCTGAAACCAAAGGTCAGTCAGAAGGCTTAAGGGTCAACAGTCAAGATCATAGGTCAGTCTGCAGGATTAAAGGTCAACAGTTAAAATCAAAGATCAGTCCACGGGATTAAAGGACAACATTGAAATCAAAGGTAAATCAGAAGGATTAATAGTCAACAGTTAAAATCAAAGCTCAGTCCACAGGATTAAAGGTCAACATTGAAATCAAAGGTCAATAAGAAGCATTAATAGTCAACAGTTAAAATCAAAGTTCAGTCCACAGGATTAAAGTTCAACATTGAAATCAAAGGTAAATCAGAAGGATTAATAGTCAACAGTTAAAATCAAAGCTCAGTCCACGGGATTAAAGGTCAACATTGAAATCAAAGGTAAATCAGAAGGATTAATAGTCAACAGTTAAAATCAAAGTTCAGTCCAGAGGATTAAAGGGCAACATCTGAAACCAAAGGTCAGTCAGAAGGCTTAAGGGTCAACAGTCAAGATCATAGGTCAGTCTGCAGGATTAAAGTTCAACATTGAAATCAAAGGTCAGTCTGCAGGATTAAAGGTCAACAGTTAAAATCAAAGCTCAGTCCATGGGATTAAAGGTCAACCTTGAAATCAAAGGTCATTCAGAAGCATTAATAGTCAACAGTTGAAATCAAAGCTCAGTCAACAGGATTAAAGGTCAACATTGAAATCAAAGCTCAGTCCATGGGATTAAAGGTTAACAGTTAAAATAAAAGATCATTCTGCAGGATTTCTGATGGTCTCGGCAACTCCCTCACTATCAGCACAGTGAAGAAGAAACTGGAAAGAACTGGACTGCACTTTAGTTTTGGTTTTATAAAATTTTGCAGTGCAAACACTTGAGTAAAACATCTTGATGTGTATAGGTTTAATGCCCAAGTGTAGCTGACTGCTGAAGTGTCTTTGGGCAATAAGGTGGTCCTTACTTTTTTAGATTTAATACTCTGACCCCTGAAAAGGTTCCAATTGATGAGAAAACATGCTGTGCAAAATTTTGTTTGTATAATTAAATTTTTAGAGGTAGCTCAAAAGAATTGGAATTTTGCTATTTTCATGCTGTATAATGCTATACAAACTATAGTTTGAAAAGTCTTGAATTTCTTAGTGAGTGCCAGCAGGTTTCATCAGGACTTTTGATATGTTGTTTAGGATGGGTCGGGGCACCATTACGCCCCAACCCGTTACCTTTGTATAGCGTTACAGAGTAGAAAATAGCAAAATTTCAAATGCTTTTGAATTACCTCTAGAAATAAACAAAATTTTACACAGCATGTTTTCTCATCGATTGGAACCTATTCAGGGGCTCGGAGTATTAAATTTCAAAACTTTGCAAAATAAGGACCACCCTAATGGGCAAGATATTGAATCCCTAAGTTGCTCACCTTTGGGACACATTTCTTCCTCCAACCTCACAGAGGTGTGGGATAAAGACGTGGAAAATTCTATTTAAAAAATAAATAAAAATTCTAAAGAAAAATAGAATATGGTAAAATGTAGCAATCGCAATTTCCAACAGTCCTCAAATGTCTAGTTTTATATAAACAACAGTCCAAAATTCAAACAGCATAAAAGTAACAAGTCCATATTATTTCTGACAGGTAACAGAGGGTAGATTATGAGATCAATCCTGTCTGTGTAATTGTTTTTGTACAGGATGAATCAAAACATATTCTGCGGGTTTTAATCAAATTTTATGTGTACACGGGCCTTAAGTCACATTAGAGTGGATTAAATCTCCAAAAATCCCCAACCTTGTAACAAATGTTTACTTTGTAACATCCAAAAATGTTTTTCATTGTCTTTATTTTTCACTGAGATTTTCTTGAGCTTTCCAAAATTCTTGCAGATAGACACAAAGCTTTTTTTTAATGTCAGTTTTATATTTGAGTTCTAGAACATTTTTTGCCTTATGACACCATTTAAATATGTCCTTTGTTGTGATTTTGTTTGCAGTAAATCTACACTCAAGTCCAGATCTAAGTGCATACCGGCCAGAGCCGCCCTCTGCTGGTGGAAGTAATAATGACATGAGTCACTATGGCGCTGTACCGGCAGGGCAAACAAACACTCTGAATGCCGTTCTAGTTGGAGAAGCTGCAGCATTGAGCTTCGCGGTGCACAGGAACGTTTTGCTCCTCTGAGTGTTTAACTGTTATTTAAACGGACAGAAATAAGCAGTGACGCAGTTCAATATTTGTGATGCAACAAGTGGAGAACGTGCAGAGATGCTTTCATTCTGCACCTATATATTTTTAGGTGACTACGCACACAGTTTTGGCAATAAATGGTGGCTTGTTTTTGCTCAAACAACACACGTGCATGCGTGCATGTGCGATAAGCGACGGTCTCATGGCCCCCATCCATTCAGGCCTCGCCCAGCCTGCTCCGTGAGTGGCACGTTGACTAATATACAGGCAGATAAACACTCACACTGACAAACACGATAAGGTTTTACCCACGAAACACTGACACAGACTGACTGATCGACATCTCCATGGAGACCAGCCACCAAGACTGACACGTCTTTCGCAGCAGCAGAGCACCGTGCCAATCGACCCGGAGAAGGTGAGGGAGAAACAGACAGAAGAAGAGAAAACACAACATCACGAAGCGGCGCTGAAATATTCCAACAGATGCAATGCAGATCTGCTCTAACAGGCCATGTGATCATCTCGTCTGCCCTCCAATTTGCTCCTCAGTCTCACCCCATCACTCACACCTCTCTCTCCATCACTTTTTCCTCACTTACACTAATCCTTCCCTCCTTTCTTCTCCGTGCCTCTCAGTGCCCCTCGTTCCTTCGCTGACACCTAAGCCATGTTTATTTCCACACCTCACCTCCGCTGCCGATTTCTCCACCCTTCTGCGGGTTCTTCTCTCCACCCCTCTCGCTCTCTCCCACGCTGTGCGAAATGGAAGCGCTCACAGAGACCTGAGGTTGCCATAGTAACCTGCCATAGTAACCACTCACCATCTTGAGTGTCTCTGTCACGTCGGCGGGGGCTCAAGGCGTCCGCGGCCCTGCTCTGCAGCTCCCGGAGCGGGATGTTGGTTCAATAAAACCGAAGCCCCCAGACTGAATCACATCTCACTGGAAAAACTTTGAAACAACTACAACAGGACAATGGGCGAGAAATACATCACCACCATGATGAAGTCTTATAACTTTGAACTCCTCACTCATGAATTTGAAGTACCAAATCCAATTAGGGCTGGATTGATTCTTGGGTAAAAAGCCCATCATGCCATATCAACTGTAGCTCCAGCCTCGTGTTGTACAACCCAATCTAGTAGGGTGTCAAAATCCAATCCTTTTTCCGCATTGTGAAACCTGGGTAATGGATCAAGTAGGGGATTGCCTGTTGGGGATGAAATAGGGTGAAGATATTTTGTGTCAGGTGGCCACTATGGTAGCCATGAAGGTCCAACAGAAGACAGTTAACAGGCATCTGGGGAAACAAGAAGTCCTCAACGGGGGATCAGGAGGATGAGGTAATGGCCAGTAACCCAATGGATGTAAAGGCAGATGAAGGCTCCAGAAGGTACTTAGACCCCGATCATCTGGGATTTCCCAGCTATTGGACCAGGCTAAGGATCTGTCAAAGACCATGTGTTTTTCAGTGTGGAACAACATTCCCACATTAAGCAAAGACCCACACACAGGTGTCTCTTGATCAACCCTGAATGTAGACTTTCTCTCTGTACCATCCCATCTGGGAATCGATCAAGACACAATCTTCCTCGCCTTGAGGGAATGCCACAAATCCTAAAGCTACCTCAAGAGAAAAGTGCAAGAGGTGCAAAATATATAAATAAACCAGTACAACTGACTCAACACTCCACATACACTGTGAGGAGTCTAGGGATTTGGAAAACAAACAGTGAAGGCATGTAACGTGTTCATGCGATGCCACTGAGAGTAATCATCCCAACCATACGCCGGACTCTGTGATTTATCATAGCCGTGGCATGTGGCTCTTCAAACTGTGTCCTCTGTGGCGCTGAGAAGCCTCCAGGGATAGTCGCTGGTGCTGGCACATCCTATCAAGCTCCTATGGAGCCACCAACTCGCCGTGACATCAGCAAACTCCCTGCACCTCCCGCATCACCACCCTGGAAATATGACAGCCTTCCGATCAGATCCAACAAGGACACTGGATTACGTGTCATCTTGTGCGACAGCGCACCCACACTTCTCTCCAGGCATCTCATTGTGATCTCTCAGAGAGCAATGGAAACCAAACCTGTCTGTGTCAAAGCTGAATCACAGGCGGTGAGGAAAAACACAACAACAAGGGGGAGGAGGAGTGCAGAAAAAAGTGTTAGACATCACACTTTGGTCATCAGGGTTCTGGTTTCTCGTTTATCTGCTTCAAGCTTTGAAATCATCAATATTTATACTGTCATCATCGTCGGCATCAGTATGCTGCTCCTGTTGTGCCTCTGGCCGGCGGAGCCAGTCAGCAAGGCAGACGGAGGAACAGGCCCGGCCTGACTCTGCAGTGCTGTACTGAGCTCTTATACTGTCATTGACCTGAAACAAACTCCCCCGAGACTCTGCGCCTAGACCAAGCTGGGCCGGCTGCAGCTGCAGAGCATGGTGGTCACTGAGGCCTGACCAGACCGCCTTCATTACCCAATCACATTTATCAAATCTCATCAAACCAGAAGAAGGTATAACCTCTTCTACTGGCCAAACCCAATAACGGAGAGGGTGGGTTGACTGTTTTCACCAACTGGTACAAACAGAACTCCATCTGGACTGCTTCAACTGAGGGAGCAGCCCCTGCCTGGGACCTCGTGAAAATCTTTACGAACCTGTGATCAGATATTTGGCTGAGCTCCATCGAGGAGCATTGAGACACACTCCTGAAGAGGGAGGAGGAGGAAATGGCCTCAGTTCATTTTTCAGGCATGCCTCCCCACTTTAGGTCATTATAAGAATATCTTCCTTGGGGGGAGATTGCTCCATTTCTAATTATGTCAATTCAATAGATTATAGCATTCATTTGGTGTCATTAGCCAATGCCATTCTTCCAACTATTATTCAATAATTAATGCCTGGCCAGTCATCATGATCCCCAAAGGGCCAACACCCCGGCCGGAACTCCAGACTCAATCAAACCAATCATGGCTAATTATATCCACCCTGTTATCCCAGACAGCTTAGCATCTCTGCTGTGGATGGTTCAGCGCTCATGCATTACCCGCCCCCCGGTCACTGAACAGAATGCCAAATCTCAGCACCGCGATTCAGCCGGGGCACGAAGCGCGCACAATACGGATGAGGCGACCCTGGTGTCTCAGATGGGGTCTCGGTCTGATGCATTAACAGATGGCCTCATGGTGTTCACACAAAGTTCAGCCTCTCATAGCTGATCACCCTTCAACCCGTGGACATCAATGAGCCGCCAGCCGTCAATCAAAGTCCTCAACGGATAGATCAGCACCCAGCTCGCCATAATTAGAAGCGTTTTCATGTCATCTGTAATCGCTGTCTCCTGCGTGCACTCACATACAAACTGGAATGTGCATACACATGCACGCACACACACACACAGCAAATTTAGGGCAACAGTTACTCCATTTGAATTCTAAAGCAGTAGAGACGGTCTTCAGAATTAATGCAGTCCTTTGTCCTTTTAGGTCCAGGATGGAGATGAGAAATGGCAAACAGCGCTTTAAAGAGTGCAGCTTCGCTGCAGAGATGTACAAATTGTTGACTTTGGATGATATTTTAAGGGGTAATCATTTATATGCTGGGCTCCTTCTGCAACCTTTCCCACCTTGTGTGTTTGGTTTGGGATGATTTGCTGCAACTTCTCCTCATCTCTCCTGGAAATAATCCGCAGTGACTCCTCGATTCCAGCAGCGTCAGAGCAGTAGGGGGGCTGAACATTATCTCAAAGTCGTACCTTCCCCATAGGCCAGGTGTGCAGGCGTAATTTACCATGTCCATGTTAACCCGCTCACGTGTTTCCATCAAGCTCATTGGCTGTGCTCAAGCGGTGTGCCTTGGAAATTAAACAGCAGCCTGGTTCCTCAAATGATTGAAACTGCTCAGCCAGCGCCTAAAACGCTCCACAAAACAAAGTCGAGACTCAGTTTAGGGGGCATGCAAAATGAATGATTAACAATTAAAATACGTGTGATGGCTGCATTCCTAATGATCTGCTTCAAGAGTCCGTCTGCAGGTTTCATACAACAAACCTGTGTGATCACCTTTAACGATGAAGAAAAGTAAGTAAATAAATAAGTCAAATATGGAAGTTGTTCAGGCAAAATCAAACATCAGACAACCTGGTACAAGCAAAAAGTTTATATTATGTGACACTGTTGAGAAAGTTCAACACTTCACTCCTTCTTCTAATCCATTTTTCAACGTTGTGCTCAGGTCTTACTTTATTGGTAAAGGGGCTGTCCTCCAAGCAGGGACATCCCAATCAAGTAGGGGTGTAACCATACATATCCATCCATTTTTCTATACCCGCTTACTCCAACTAAGGGTCATGGGGGAGCTGGAGCCCAGCCCAGCAGTCACAGAGCATGAGGCACCCTGGACAGGACGCCAGTCAGTCACAGGGCTACAGACAAACAGTCACCTTCATACGCACACTTGCCGACAATTTAAAGTTTCCAGTCCACCTAACCTGCAAGTAGGAGGAAGGTGGATCGCCCAGAGGAAACCCACAAACACAAAACAAACTCCACACAGAAAGGGTGGGAAGTGATCCCACAACCTTCTTGCTGTGAGGCAACAGTCTTTTTCAGGGACATCCCTGCTTATTTCAGCAAGACAATGCCAAGCCACATTCTGCACGTGTTACAACAGTGTGGCTTCGTAGTAAAAGAATGCGGGTACTAGACTGGCCTGTCTGCAGTCCAGACCTGTCGCCCATTGAAAATGTGTGGCGCATTATGAAGCGCAAAATACGACAACGGAGACCCCGGACTGTTGAACAACTGAAGTCGTACATCAAGCAAGAATGGGAAAGAATTCCACCTACAAAGCTTCAACAATTAGTGTCCTCAGTTCCCAAACGCTTATTGAGTGTTGTTAGAAGGAAAGGTGATGTAACACAGTGGGAAACATACCACTGTCCCAGCTTTTTGGAAACATGTTGCAGGCATCCATTTCAAAATGAGCAAATATTTGCACAGAAACAATAAAGTTTATCAGTTTGAACATTAAATATCTTGTCTTTGTGGTGTATTCAATTGAATATAGGTTGAAGAGGATTTGAAAATCATTGGATTCTGTTTTATTTACATTTTACACAATGTCCCAACTTCATTGGAACTGGGGTGTAGCATAAACAAATGGAATTGTCTGAACAGCTCTTATCAGTTCCACTTAACACAACAGTGTAGTAGTATATACTTCAAAGTAAGTGAGATGTGATTATTATGGTGTTGAGCTACCTTCACTTTGGAGATGATACTGTGATCTCCACAGAATCCCTGGATACGCTGACTGCAACATTTGACAAGCTGAGTGGGGGATCTGAGTATCTTGGTTTGCAGTTGTCCTGGATCAAGACTGAGATACATGCTTTCAATAGCTTCCTGGATTGGGCCATCAGGGGTGTATATGCATGTGTTTAAAATGTTGAACTTGTAGAGACATTTGTGCATCTTAGCAGAGACATTCATGTCCGCGGGTTTTCAGCCTTTGAAAACTGAGAAATGCCTGGAAAAACATATGAAGACATGAGGTTGTTGGTCAGAGGTGTTTGGCGATGCTGACATTTTTGCAGGACAATGAAGGTCTAAGTTTTTAGGGTCCTGCTGCTTCCTGCCTTTCTCTTTGGTTGTGAGACTTGGATGCTAACCAGTGACCTAATGACAACTAGGTCTTTTTGGTACTAGATCTCTTCTAAAGATCCTTGGGCACCACTGGAATTACTTTGTGTCAAATGGTTACTTAGGGAGACTTAAATGAGGAGAAGTATTTGCATTATGCGGGAACGTCAGCTCCACCATTTTGGATATGTGCTGCATTTCTCTGGGTTTGATTCAGCACAGTGTTGCGTCAGTGTTGAAGACACCAGCTGCTTGAGGAGGCCTAGGGAATGCCACATTTCACCTGTATGTATCAGATAGATGGTTACCTTTGACAGGTGAGGATGGACTAGTTCTCTGACTGGGTGGGTGCCATCCAGAAACCAAGGCAGTTCTGCAACCAGCACATACTCCCACACCCAACGTTTACCTCTGTACCCTTCAATTTTCAATTTATTCAATTTATAACGTGCTAAATCACAACAAAAGTTGCCTCAAGGCGCCTCACACAAATCAGTTCAAAATCAAAATGAGTGAGTAAATTTAAAGATTCAAATACACAATTAAAATACAAGTAAAAGAATAAAACAGACTTAAAAAAAACAAAAGCTATTCATAAGAAAGGTAGTAAAAATATGTTTTTAGTCTTGACTTAAAAATGTACACAAAATCTGACTGCCTCACAGTCACAGGGAGACTGTTCCATAGAGCGGGTGAATGATAAGAGAAGGCTCTTTGACCTGCTTTCTTCTTCACACTAGGAAAACACAGTAGTCCCGCATCCTGCAACCGCAAAACCCGGGCCAGTACGTAGGGTTTCACCAAATCAGCCAAGTAAGAGGGGCTACCCTTAGATCTCAGATATTGATGATGGATGGTTTGAAGAAGGCACAGAATCTGAAGCTAACAGGTGTGTTAACAGTAGCTGGCATGCTTTCAAGCAACAATTTTGACTATACACGGAGGTCATGAGACTGGACCTAAAGTTGGTGTGGCATATGATAGAAATAGTATTGGTGTATATTTGAAGTGAACCAGAGCATAGATACATATTTCAAACAATTCTTAAAGACTACTTGTGAGGTATTATTACCATATTACCCCATTAGAGCGCTTCGCTCTCAGACTGCGGGTTTACTTGTAGTTCCTAGGGTTTGTAAGAGTAGAATGGGAGGCAGAGCCTTCAGCTTTCAGGCTCCTCTCCTGTGGAACCAGCTCCCAATTCAGATCAGGGAGACAGACACCCTCTCTACTTTTAAGATTAGGCTTAAAACTTTCCTTTTCGCTAAAGCTTATAGTTAGGGCTGGATCGGGTGACCCTGGACCATCCCTTGGTTATGCTGCTTTAGACGTAGATTGTGGGGGGGTTCCCATGATGCACTGTTTCTTTCTCTTTTTGCTCCGTATGCACCACTCTGCATTTAATCATTAGTGATCGATCTCTGCCCCCCTTCACGGCATGTCTTTTTCCTGTTTTTTTCCCTCAGCCCCAACCAGTCCCAGCAGAAGACTGCCCCTCCCTGAGCCTGGTTCTGCTGGAGGTTTCTTCCTGTTAAAAGGGAGTTTTTCCTTCCCACTGTTGCCAAGTGCTTGCTCATAGGGGGTCGTTTTGACCGTTGGGGTTTTTCATAATTATTGTATGGCCTTGCCTTACAATATGGAGCGCCTTGGGGCAACTGTTTGTTGTGATTTGGCGCTATATAAGAAAAAAGTTGATTGACTGATTGATATTAGGACCTGAATAGAGTTTGTCTTTCAGCTCTATTGTCCCATCACTTTCAAAATGGACCACAGCGGGATCCAGGGTCAGTACAGTAGTGTTCAGAATAATAGTAGTGCTATGTGACTAAAAAGATTAATCCAGGTTTTGAGTATATTTCTTATTGTTACATGGGAAACAAGGTACCAGTAGATTCAGTAGATTCTCACAAATCCAACAAGACCAAGCATTCATGATATGCACACTCTTAAGGCTATGAAATTGGGCTATTAGTAAAAAAAAAAGTAGAAAAGGGGGTGTTCACAATAATAGTAGTGTGGTATTCAGTCAGTGAGTTCGTCAGTTTTGTGGAACAAACAGGTGTGAATCAGGTGTCCCCTATTTAAGGATGAAGCCAGCACCTGTTGAACATGCTTTTCTCTTTGAAAGCCTGAGGAAAATGGGACGTTTAAGACATTGTTCAGAAGAACAGCGTAGTGTGATTAAAAAGTTGATTGGAGAGGGGAAAACGTATACGCAGGTGCAAAAAATTATAGGCTGTTAATCTACAATGATCTCCAATGCTTTAAAATGGACAAAAAAAAAACAAAAACAGAGATGCGTGGAAGGAAACAGAAAATAACTATCAAAATGGATAGAAGAATAACCAGAATGGCAAAGGCTCACCCACTGATCAGCTCCAGGATGATCAAAGACAGTCTGGAGTTACCTGTAAGTGCTGTGACAGTTAGAAGACGCCTGTGTGAAGCTAATTTATTTGCAAGAATCCCCCGCAAAGTCCCTCTGTTAAATAAAAGACATGTGCAGAAGAGTTACAATTAGCCAAAGAACACATCAACTGGCCTAAAGGGAAATGGAGGAATATTTTGTGGACTGATGAGAGTAAAATTGTTCTTTTTGGGTCCAAGGGCCGCAGACAGTTTGTGAGACGACCCCCAAACTCTGAATTCAAGCCACAGTTCACAGTGAAGACAGTGAAGCATGGTGGTGCAAGCATCATGATATGGGCATGTTTCTCCTACTATGGTGTTGGGCCTATATATCGCATACCAGGTATCATGGATCAGTTTGGATATGTCAAAATACTTGAAGAGGTCATGTTGCCTTATGCTGAAGAGGACATGTCCTTGAAATGGGTGTTTCAACAAGACAATGACCCCAAGCACACTAGTAAACCAGCAAAATCTTGGTTCCAAATCAAGAAAATGAATGTCTCGCAGATGTGAAGAAATCATGAAAAACTGTGGTTATACAACTAAATACTAGTTTAGTGATTCACAGGATTGATAAAAAAGCAGTTTGAACATAATAGTTTTGAGTTTGTAGCGTCAACAGCAGATGCTACTATTATTGTGAACACCCCTTATACTCTGGAAAATAGGGACAGTGTAGAGAGTGACGTGGTGCCAATCCATTGGTGAGCAGGGGTGCAACGTCACCTCCTGTTGGCAACAGTTGCGGTAACATGACAGCATTTACAAAAAGCAGCTCCAGAGCGACACCACAGTTACTTGACAGCCAAGACAACAATCTAAAACACCCAAATGCACCCAAAGTACACACTGCTAGACTGGAGTCGTGGCCAGAAAAACGTGGGGGGAAAAAATGTTGTGTGGGCCGCTGAAGAGGAGGTACTGCTGGCCCACCACCACCACCAGTCGGCGGTGGTGGTGGGCCATTCATGTTTCACAAAAAAGGTGAAACATGAATACATATACGAGGTCTGTTAGAAAAGTATCCGACCTTTTTATTTTTTTCAAAAACCTGATGGATTTGAAGCACGTGTGCTTGCATGAGCCAACCTTGAACCTTTGTGCTCATGTGTGAATTTTTTCACGCTTGTCGACTGCATCATCTGCTTGTAAGCAGCCTTTGTGTGAGGATGGGTGGAGTCTCTCATCGTTTTTTCTTTGCAAGGAAAATGGCGGAACGACTGGAGCAGTGCCGCATCAAATTTTGCCAGAAACTGGGCGACAGCCAGGTGGAAACCATTCGGATTATTCAGACGGCTTTCTGTGACGATCCTCTGGGCATCACACAGATTAAGGAGCGGTACAACCGCTTTAAAGATGTCCGCACAATGGTGGAGAGCGAGCCGCGCTCTGGGCGGCCATCAACACGCTGAAACGACCAGATCATTTCCAAAGTGAACACTGTGGTGATGTGGGACCGTCGTGTGACTATCCGAGAAATTGCGAAAGAGGTGGACATCAGCACTTTTTCGGGACATTCCACTGTGACAGAAGGTTTTGCCATGAAAAGAGTTGCAGCGAAATTCATGCTGATGGCTTCAGCATGAAGCTGATGGCGCAGCAAAAGCACCTTCGTGTTGAAGTCTCACAGGACATGTTGTGACATGCTCACCTCTTCCACCATTCGGAAGATTCAGACGGTTTTCGGTGACTTTTCAGTCGTGTGACTATCCGAAAAAATTGTGGAAGAGGTGGGCAAGTCACAACATGTCCTGTGAGACTTCAACACGGAGGCGCTGCAGCAGCATGAATTTCGCCGCAACTCTTTTCATGGCAAAATCTTCTGTCACAGTGGAATGTGCCGAAAAACTGCTTATGTCCACCTCTTCCTCAATTTCTCAGACAGTCACACGACGGTCCCACATCACCACAGCGTTCACTTTGGAAATGATCTGGTCATTTGAGCATGTTGATGGCCGCCCGGAGCACGGCTCGCTCTTCACCGTTGTGCGGCCGTCTTTAAACCGGTTGTACCACACCTTAATCTGTGTGATGCCCAGAGGATCGTCACCGAAAGCTGTCTGAATCATCCGAATGGTTTCCACCTGGCTGTCACCCATTTTCTGGCAAAATTTGATGTGGTGCTGCTCCAGTTGTTCCATCTTTTTCCTTGGAATGAAAAAACGTTGAGCGCACGACACACACCTCACACAAAGGCTGCTTACCAGGAAATGATGCAATCGACAGGCGTGAAAAAATTCACACATGCGCACGAAGGTTCAAGGTTGGCTCATGCAAGCACACATGCTTCAAATCCATCAGGTTTCTGAAAAAAATAAAAAGGTCGGATACTTTTCTAACAGACCTCGTAATACTTCTAATGTATGAAGATCTGCCATCAGTACATTTGTATTGTACCAGTAGTCTGTAAGTCTTTATTTTTCCAATGTGTAAGCTAAGCCTAGCCTATGCTAACAAGAAATAAGTGCCACACTTTGTCAACACCACGGCACCACCTTCTGTCATGGATGGCAACCACCCAGAGAGACGACCGCTCCATCCCCACATCTCTAATATAACCATCTATGTGCCACAGCTGGGTGGAACACGAAGCAAAAAACATGATTTAAAGCCTATTTTCAATTGCTGTCTTCTCGTGCGACTGATAAACGCGAGATCTCACCATTAAAAGTCACACAAACAATCTGAACAAACCTGAAATGCTTTCTGCACAATACAACGTCCACTCTTATATATTTACTCATTTACAGTTCAAAGCTGAATATTCGAGCAATCCAGTGAGTGAAGTACACTTGGAAATGTGAAGAAGTCTTCTCGTCTTACTTTGTGATGCTTGTGTGAAGTGTCTCAGAGGAAAGCCCAAACTTCTACAGCATAGAAGAGTAATATCAGTCCTCTATCAGCCCACCGGCCCCTCTGCTTCCCGTGTGTATCTCTGGATATTGTTGCGTGAAGCGGATGAGAATCCACGACTCCGCCTGGATGGGTCACCAGTCCATCACTGTACCGGTTCCCACAGCTGGATGGACTGGGACAATGTCTACAAACTGTCTCATGAAAGACACAGACTGGTTGCGTGACCAAGACTCAAACCGGGTCGACATACTGGTTCCACTGAACTACCTTCTGTGCTAAATGTGTTCATAATAAAAGCAGTGTGTTTGTTATCCAGCATCATCTGGCTGCTACATCAAAAAGACCAGGATGTGACAACACACCACAAAGCCTGTGCTCCTCAATCAGTCTATGTCCCAGATGGAATACTATTCAACCCGGACTTGGAAAAACAAAACAAAACACACAAACAAACACAATCCACACAGACACGGTCATAAAACATTCACTCCATCCCTTTGCGTCATCATAGTGGGATTTTCGACAACCCCAGTAGACTGTCAGATGAAGTATGTCGCCGCCTTTACAGGATCAGAATTCCTGAAGTCACAAACACATCATTCTCTTTGTATCCCATCAACCAATCTGTCAGCTTTCCTCTACCATTAAACGGAACCCATTTGTTTTTAGATAAAGTTGTCAATCTTGGAATCGACACCTCGCCTTCACAGATGCTGTGTGGACCACGTTGTCATGTCCATCACGTCTGCTGTATTCCGGCTGCCTTTTAGGAACCCCACTTTGAATTGATTGAAGCCTGAGTCGCTTTGGTGGGCAGTGGGAAGGAAGAGGTGACAGCGTTCCTAAAGAACACATTCTACTGACATTTTGGCCTTACTTTTTTTTTTTGACAGCTGTGAGGTTTGAAGCTTGGTTGGAGAGGTTGACCTTAAGGTGTCACATGACTAAGGCCTTTATGAAGTCAGAGCATCTCACAGACTGGCTCAAAGAGTTCATGATCATTTTGGAAGAAGTCCTACTTCTTTACTAGCAGTCATTTAAAAGCCGGTATTAAAAACTTATTATCAGCTTAAAATTTTACATCTTTTTTCAGCCCCCCCCCCCCCCCCCCCCAGACATACTGGAAAGAATATGCAGAGAAATGAGAGCTCATAGACAGTTTGAGTCCTGGTCATTGACTTGATGATTGTGATTTACAGGTTTGCGGTTAATAAGAACCACAATCAAAGTGGAAATAAAAGGAAATGACACTACGTGCACTTCCACTCAGTCCATTTTTTCACCCTTTAAGATAAAGATTCTTCCTCAGCAGGTGTGCAGAAAAAAAAAAAAAAAAAAACCAACAGCATCAGTGACAGCAGCTCTGCACCCGCCCCTGGACTAATCCTGCCCCGGTGCCCCACATCACCCTCCAACACCCCATTAATAACTTATTCTCTTTATCATCAAACTCAGGAGAACATCCAGCTGGTCTTCTCCTCAGCATGTCCCCACTGGTCCGGATTTCTCTGAAATCCCGCCCATTAGCATTTAAATCCTCTCATAACCGTGTCATTGTGTTGCAGATAGAGGCAGCAGATCTTCATTCATCAGTCCTAATCTATCCGCTCCTTGTTCTCAGCCAGAGGGGCCCGGGCTCTGACTCACAGCTCAACACACCGCGCGCGCAACGCGCCAGGATCCTGCGCATTTCTGCTCCAAACCTCATCAGCTGTACCGGGGCCACACGGGGGGAACCGACCCACCGGGAGGTTAAAGAGCTGTCACATCGAGTGATCACATGTGAAACTTTGCTGTCATCACTCCCCCCCCCCCCCCCCCCCCCCCCCCCCACACACACACACACACACATACATACAAAAAAAGTTTCCGTTTGGCACGTTGATCACATCCTGACTGTGTAAATCCAACATCCAGGCGCGCAGTGAGGAGGCGCGCCTGTCTGCGCTGTGCGCGTGGACTGTGTCGCGCGTCGCATCAGGTCGTGGATGCGGATTTTTTGCGCGCGGAGCAAAAAAAAAAAAAAAAAAACAGGACGCACGGAAACAAACAACACAAACACCACAAAGCGCGCGTGTGTGCGCGTCGTGGCGCGCGGAACACACGTGTTGGACGGTGTCTCACCTTCACCGTGAGGACGCGGTGCTGCGCTCCGTCCTCCTCAGCGCGCGCGCCGATCCGGTACTCCGAGAGCGAAAAGAACACCGTATTCCTCCGCAGAGCCTCCGACACACTGCTCCTGCTCCCCCGCCTCCTCTCCTCCCCACCCCCCCCCCCCTCTCTCTCTCTCTCTCTCTCTCTCTCTCTCTACTGTTCATTTTTTTTATTTTCTTGTCTTCTCGTGAATCCATTCCCAGCCCTGCCTCGCGCTTTTTTTCGTGCTCTCGTCACGAAATTTCTTTACTGATGCCATCATGAAAAGGTATGAGACTGGTTTGTCCACTCCACAGGTACATGTAGACTGAATCCACGCACAAGAACATTGGTTTTTACTCAACCTTTCCAGCAGGACAATGGGTCAAAGCCTCAAAGCCCTAGACTCCCATGCTGCACTGCCATAAACCACAAACAAGTCCTCAAACAGCTCCTTTCCCTGATGGACCCACATGCCCCCACACACATCTCCCACATACACACAAACCTGATTTAGCAAACATCTAGTTTTTAATGTTAACTAACAAAAAACATTGATCCATGACCTGAAATACAAACATTACAGGTGGCTTTAATGTTGCTCAATTCCATCTTTGATGCTATTGATTGCTTCCATCAAAGAACTTAACATTTAACCAACGTCGCCAAGCAATCGTTCATCTAAGCAGAGTGGGATGGAGCAATGTCCTAATACTTTTGGACCAGCTGTTGCCTAATCATCAATAAAGACAATTCACTATGGCAACAGGAGAATATTAAATTACAATTAAATGCTGTTACATCATCAAATCCATGATCCATAGGTACAGAAGTATCACACCCGGGCATTGACAGGGCATGTGTCTTATATTATAATCAATAGCTTTAGAAACTGTGTGTGATCAGCCAAGATCAAAGCTCAGTCAGCTGGAATCTCACTGGTGTCCCTGTACTGGACTCTGATTGGTGTCCCTGTACTGGACTCTGACTGGTGTCCGTGTACTGGAATCTGATTGGTGTCCCTGTACTGGACTCTGATTGGTGTCCCTGTACTGGACTCTGACTGGTGTCCCTGTACTGGAATCTGATTGGTGTCCCTGGACTGGAATCTCACTGGTGTCCCTGTACTGGAATCTAACTGGTGTCCCTGTACTGGACTCTGACTGGTGTCCCTGTACTGGACTCTGACTGGTGTCCCTGTACTGGACTCTGATTGGTGTCCCTGTACTGGAATCTGATTGGTGTCCCTGGACTGGAATCTCACTGGTGTCCCTGTACTGGACTCTGATTGGTGTCCCTGTACTGGACTCTGATTGGTGTCCCTGGACTGGAATCTCACTGGTGTCCCTGTACTGGACTCTGACTGGTGTCCCTGTACTGGACTCTGATTGGTGTCCCTGGACTGGAATCTCACTGGTGTCCCTGTACTGGACTCTGATTGGTGTCCCTGGACTGGAATCTCACTGGTGTCCCTGTACTGGACTCTGACTGGTGTCCCTGTACTGGACTCTGATTGGTGTCCCTGTACTGGACTCTGACTGGTGTCCCTGTACTGGACTCTGATTGGTGTCCCTGTACTGGAATCTGACTGGTGTCCCTGTACTGGACTCTGACTGGTGTCCCTGTACTGGAATCTGACTGGTGTCCCTGTACTGGACTCTGACTGGTGTCCGTGTACTGGACTCTGATTGGTGTCCCTGTACTGGACTCTGATTGGTGTCCCTGTACTGGACTCTGACTGGTGTCCGTGTACTGGACTCTGACTGGTGTCCCTGTACTGGACTCTGATTGGTGTCCCTGTACTGGAATCTGACTGGTGTCCCTGTACTGGACTCTGATTGGTGTCCCTGTACTGGACTCTGACTGGTGTCCGTGTACTGGAATCTGATTGGTGTCCCTGTACTGGACTCTGACTGGTGTCCCTGTACTGGACTCTAATTGGTGTCCCTGTACTGGAATCTAACTGGTGTCCCTGTACTGGAATCTAACTGGTGTCCCTGTACTGGACTCTGACTGGTGTCCCTGTACTGGACTCTGATTGGTGTCCCTGTACTGGAATCTGATTGGTGTCCCTGGACTGGAATCTCACTGGTGTCCCTGTACTGGACTCTGATTGGTGTCCCTGTACTGGACTCTGATTGGTGTCCCTGTACTGGAATCTGATTGGTGTCCCTGGACTGGAATCTCACTGGTGTCCCTGTACTGGACTCTGACTGGTGTCCCTGTACTGGACTCTGATTGGTGTCCCTGTACTGGAATCTGACTGGTGTGCCTGTACTGGACTCTGACTGGTGTCCCTGTACTGGACTCTGACTGGTGTCCCTGTACTGGACTCTGATTGGTGTCCCTGTACTGGAATCTGACTGGTGTCCCTGTACTGGAATCTGACTGGTGTCCCTGTACTGGACTCTGATTGGTGTCCCTGTACTGGACTCTGACTGGTGTCCCTGTACTGGACTCTGACTGGTGTCCCTGTACTGGACTCTGATTGGTGTCCCTGGACTGGAATCTCACTGGTGTCCCTGTACTGGACTCTGATTGGTGTCCCTGTACTGGACTCTGATTGGTGTCCCTGGACTGGAATCTCACTGGTGTCCCTGTACTGGACTCTGACTGGTGTCCCTGTACTGGACTCTGATTGGTGTCCCTGTACTGGACTCTGACTGGTGTCCCTGTACTGGACTCTGATTGGTGTCCCTGTACTGGAATCTGATTGGTGTCCCTGGACTGGAATCTCACTGGTGTCCCTGTACTGGACTCTGATTGGTGTCCCTGTACTGGACTCTGATTGGTGTCCCTGTACTGGAATCTGATTGGTGTCCCTGGACTGGAATCTCACTGGTGTCCCTGTACTGGACTCTGATTGGTGTCCCTGTACTGGAATCTGACTGGTGTGCCTGTACTGGACTCTGACTGGTGTCCCTGTACTGGACTCTGACTGGTGTCCCTGTACTGGACTCTGATTGGTGTCCCTGTACTGGAATCTGACTGGTGTCCCTGTACTGGAATCTAACTGGTGTCCCTGTACTGGACTCTGATTGGTGTCCCTGTACTGGACTCTGACTGGTGTCCCTGTACTGGAATCTGACTGGTGTCCCTGTACTGGAATCTGACTGGTGTCCCTGTACTAGAATCTGACTGGTGTCCCTGTACTGGACTGTGACTGGTGTCCCTGTACTGGAATCTGACTGGTGTCCCTGTACTGGACTCTGATTGGTGTCCCTGTACTGGACTCTGATTGGTGTCCCTGTACTGGACTCTGACTGGTGTCCCTGTACTGGACTCTGACTGGTGTCCCTGTACTGGAATCTGACTGGTGTCCCTGTACTGGAATCTAACTGGTGTCCCTGTACTGGACTCTGATTGGTGTCCCTGTACTGGACTCTGACTGGTGTCCCTGTACTGGACTCTGATTGGTGTCCCTGTACTGGAATCTGACTGGTGTCCCTGTACTGGACTCTGATTGGTGTCCCTGTACTGGACTCTGATTGGTGTCCCTGTACTGGACTCTGACTGGTGTCCCTGTACTGGACTCTGATTGGTGTCCCTGTACTGGACTCTGACTGGTGTCCCTGTACTGGAATCTGACTGGTGTCCCTGTACTGGACTCTGACTGGTGTCCCTGTACTGGAATCTAACTGGTGTCCCTGTACTGGACTCTGACTGGTGTCCCTGTACTGGACTCTGATTGGTGTCCCTGTACTGGAATCTGATTGGTGTCCCTGGACTGGAATCTCACTGGTGTCCCTGTACTGGACTCTGATTGCTGTCCCTGTACTGGACTCTGACTGGTGTCCCTGTACTGGACTCTGACTGGTGTCCCTGTACTGGACTCTGACTGGTGTCCCTGTAGTGGAATCTGATTGGTGTCCCTGTACTGGACTGTGATTGGTGTCCCTGTACAGGACTCTGACTGGTGTCCCTGTATTGGACTCTAATTGGTGTCCCTGTACTGGACTCTGACTGGTGTCCCTGTACTGGACTCTGACTGGTGTCCCTGTACTGGAATCTGACTGGTGTCCCTGTACTGGAATCTAACTGGTGTCCCTGTACTGGACTCTGACTGGTGTCCCTGTACTGGACTCTGATTGGTGTCCCTGTACTGGAATCTGACTGGTGTCCCTGTACTGGACTCTGATTGGTGTCCCTGTACTGGTCTCTGACTGGTGTCCCTGTACTGGACTCTGATTGGTGTCCCTGTACTGGAATCTGACTGGTGTCCCTGTACTGGACTCTGACTGGTGTCCCTGTACTGGACTCTGACTGGTGTCCCTATACTGGACTCTGATTGGTGTCCCTGTACTGGACTCTGATTGGTGTCCCTGTACTGGAATCTGACTGGTGTCCCTGTACTGGACTCTGACTGGTGTCCCTGTACTGGAATCTGACTGGTGTCCCTGTACTGGACTCTGACTGGTGTCCCTGTACTGGACTCTGACTGGTGTCCCTGTACTGGAATCTGACTGGTGTCCCTGTACTGGACTCTGATTGGTGTCCCTGTACTGGAATCTGACTGGTGTCCCTTTACTGGACTCTGATTGGTGTCCCTGTACTGGAATCTGACTGGTGTCCCTGTACTGGAATCTAACTGGTGTCCCTGTACTGGAATCTAACTGGTGTCCCTGTACTGGACTCTGACTGGTGTCCCTGTACTGGACTCTGACTGGTGTCCCTGTACTGCAATCTGACTGGTGTCCCTGTACTGGAATCTAACTGGTGTCCCTGTACTGGACTCTGACTGGTGTCCCTGTACTGGACTCTGATTGGTGTCCCTGTACTGGAATCTGACTGGTGTCCCTGTACTGGACTCTGATTGCTGTCCCTGTACTGGTCTCTGATTGGTGTCCCTGTACTGGACTCTGATTGGTGTCCCTGTACTCTGACTGGTGTCCCTGTACTGGAATCTGACTGGTGTCCCTGTACTGGACTCTGACTGGTGTCCCTATACTGGACTCTGATTGGTGTCCCTGTACTGGACTCTGATTGGTGTCCCTGTACTGGACTCTGATTGGTGTCCCTGTACTGGACTCTGACTGGTGTCCCTGTATTGGACTCTGATTGGTGTCCCTGTACTGGACTGTGACTGGTGTCCCTGTACTGGACTCTGATTGGTGTCCCTGTACTGGACTCTGACTGGTGTCCCTGTACTGGAATCTGATTGGTGTCCCTGTACTGGAATCTGACTGGTGTCCCTGTACTGGACTCTGACTGGTGTCCCTGTGCTGGACTCTGACTGGTGTCCCTGTACTGGACTCTGACTGGTGTCCCTGTGCTGGACTCTGATTGGTGTCCCTGTACTGGACTCTGATTGGTGTCCCTGTGCTGGACTCTGATTGGTGTCCCTGAACTGGAATCTGATTGGTGTCCCTGTACTGGACTCTGACTGGTGTCCCTGTGCTGGACTCTGACTGGTGTCCCTGTACTGGACTCTGACTGGTGTCCCTGTGCTGGACTCTGATTGGTGTCCCTGTACTGGACTCTGATTGGTGTCCCTGTGCTGGACTCTGATTGGTGTCCCTGAACTGGAATCTGATTGGTGTCCCTGGACTGGAATCTGACTGGTGTCCCTGTACTGGAATCTGACTGGTGTCCCTGTACTGGACTCTGACTGGTGTCCCTGTGCTGGAATCTGACTGGTGTCCCTGTACTGGAATCTGACTGGTGTCCCTGTACTGGAATCTGATTGGTGTCCCTGTACTGGAATCTGACTGGTGTCCCTGTACTGGACTCTGACTGGTGTCCCTGTGCTGGACTCTGACTGGTGTCCCTGTACTGGACTCTGACTGGTGTCCCTGTGCTGGACTCTGATTGGTGTCCCTGTACTGGACTCTGATTGGTGTCCCTGTGCTGGACTCTGATTGGTGTCCCTGTACTGGACTCTGATTGGTGTCCCTGTGCTGGACTCTGATTGGTGTCCCTGTGCTGGACTCTGATTGGTGTCCCTGAACTGGAATCTGATTGGTGTCCCTGTACTGGACTCTGACTGGTGTCCCTGTGCTGGACTCTGACTGGTGTCCCTGTACTGGACTCTGACTGGTGTCCCTGTGCTGGACTCTGATTGGTGTCCCTGTACTGGACTCTGATTGGTGTCCCTGTGCTGGACTCTGATTGGTGTCCCTGAACTGGAATCTGATTGGTGTCCCTGGACTGGAATCTGATTGGTGTCCCTGTACTGGACTCTGATTGGTGTCCCTGTGCTGGACTCTGATTGGTGTCCCTGAACTGGAATCTGATTGGTGTCCCTGGACTGGAATCTGACTGGTGTCCCTGGACTGGAATCTGACTGGTGTCCCTGTACTGGAATCTGACTGGTGTCCCTGTACTGGACTCTGACTGGTGTCCCTGTGCTGGAATCTGACTGGTGTCCCTGTACTGGAATCTGATTGGTGTCCCTGTACTGGAATCTGACTGGTGTCCCTGTACTGGAATCTGATTGGTGTCCCTGTGCTGGAATCTGACTGGTGTCCCTGTACTGGAATCTGATTGGTGTCCCTGTACTGGACTCTGACTGGTGTCCCTGTACTGGACTCTGACTGGTGTCCCTGTGCTGGACTCTGACTGGTGTCCCTGTACTGGACTCTGACTGGTGTCCCTGTGCTGGACTCTGATTGGTGTCCCTGTACTGGACTCTGATTGGTGTCCCTGTGCTGGACTCTGATTGGTGTCCCTGAACTGGAATCTGATTGGTGTCCCTGTACTGGACTCTGACTGGTGTCCCTGTGCTGGACTCTGACTGGTGTCCCTGTACTGGACTCTGACTGGTGTCCCTGTGCTGGACTCTGATTGGTGTCCCTGTACTGGACTCTGATTGGTGTCCCTGAACTGGAATCTGATTGGTGTCCCTGGACTGGACTCTGATTGGTGTCCCTGAACTGGAATCTGATTGGTGTCCCTGTACTGGACTCTGATTGGTGTCCCTGGACTGGAATCTGATTGGTGTCCCTGGACTGGACTCTGATTGGTGTCCCTGAACTGGAATCTGATTGGTGTCCCTGGACTGGAATCTGATTGGTGTCCCTGGACTGGAATCTGATTGGTGTCCCTGAACTGGAATCTGATTGGTGTCCCTGGACTGGAATCTGATTGGTGTCCCTGGACTGGACTCTGATTGGTGTTTTATGCATCTTTTTGAGTTGACTCTTCCTTCTTTTCCTTCTGACCAAATTGCAAATAATTTATACTAAAAATAAATAAATGAAATAATAATGATTAATAATAATATTAATGTATTTATTTATAAAGCAGTTGAAATTAAAAAAAAATGAACAACCTGCTGAACAAACTCTAGAACAACATTAAACAAAGATCCCCATATCACAGAGTAAAAGAAATTAAAACCATAAAAACAACTTTGTACATTCAAAACAATTAAAAGAAGCTAAAAACTACAAAAAATGATAATAGAAAATACAAAGGTTTTAAGACTAGTCTTAAAAGAGTCAGTGGAAGTTGCCTTTTGAATCCAAGCAAGCAGGTTATTTCACTTCTTTTTAACCGTTGGGACACAGAGCAAGTCCACATCCAGTGACTACAGAGTACCAGGAGGCACATAAGGCTTAACAAGTTCATCAAGATAGTTTGGTGCATGTATATTTAGAGCCTTATATGTCAGCAACAAATCCTTGAAATCTGCTTTTAGAGTCACAGGGAGCTATTACATTTTTATTTTTCTACCGTCTAATGGATTGTTAGTGCTTCTCTTTCATTTCTTCTTCTACTGTTTAACCCTCTGGGGACCAATGACACTCTCACAATTTTACCATACCTTCAGTAATTCCCTTTGGGTGTAATGCCCACGTGTTGCATACCAAAATGTGCAGAACATTCTCAGTTTTCTGAACTTAAGACATATATTTGTCTAGAATACTGTCTGAAAATATATAATTTTGATCATTTAACTCTAATCACTGCAAAAACTGATATCTAAGAAAGCATAAAAAGACTTGAAAATTTGACTTAATTTTTTGTCAAAACAGAAAAATAATCTTATCAAGCATTTTTTACATAAGAAAAATGTCTTATTTTGGGAAAATGTATCTCACTTTTTCTTAATTTTTTCCATCTAATATCAAGGTGTATTTAACCAGTAACAAGTTAAGACAATGGAGTTCAAATCATCCAAGCAAAGGAACAATATTGTTTTCCTAATTTTAAGACAGAGGCTAATTTTAAAAAAGAATTCTGTCCAGTTTTAAGCCATTTTGATTATTCTATGCTGAGACATTTTACTCATTTTGAGAATTCTAACCAAGTAAATTTTTCTTACCCCATTGGCAGATTTCTTTTGCTTAATACAAGACATTTTGGCTAGATTTTGGATTATTTGGCTTATTTTCAGAGGGATGGTTTTTACAGTGATGCTGAATATATGAAATATATTTTTAGTAATTCTTTAAATCTTGAGTGACTATACACTTTTATTCATGTGGATTTACTGTTTTGATGTTAGAAATGGGTTACCAAAGTCTTTAGGTCACAAAAGGTGAAGGGGAGGTGACGGTCTAGTGGTTAAGCATTGGGCTTAACCACTAGAGACCAGAGGATCCTCGGATCAGAAAATCACTAAGGGCCCTTGGGTGAGGTCCTTAATCCCCTAGTCGCTCCCAGTGCTTAGTGAGTGCATTACATGGCAGCACCCTGACATTGTTTGCGTGAATGGGTGAATGTGAGGCATAACTGTAAAGTGCATTGAATGTCTGATGCAGATTCAAAAGCGCTACATATATGCAGTCCATTTACCATTTACAAAAGTAGTGTTATATATGAAAATGATTTGTATAAATAAATTTAATAAAATCAAATATGTGCAGTGCAGCGCAGCAGCTCCAACCACTGGGAACTGTGCATAAAGTACTGCACATAGTAGAGTACTGTTCACAGTAGAGATGAGCATAGTTGTAAAAGAAAATCACTCACCAGTTCCAGGTAGATGTCTTGTGTCTTCAGGAGATCCATGAATGTCCATAAATATGGAAAGTAGTAAGTCACAAAAATCACAAAAATGCCCTTTTCCTCCATTGAAAAAGAAAAATAAGGCATCACAATTTTCATGACAGTTTTTTATTTTGCTATTTATAATCCTCCCCTTCTTTTAACCCTAACCATAGCGTAAGTGTCTACCCTCCCCTAACCCTAACCCTATAACCCCACCAGACCCCCCAATCACACCACATTTCATGCCCCCGTTATGAAAAGTGCCCCATTTTCGTGCCCCCATCACAAACCCATAGATTAGTGTACTTTTCGTCATGCCACCACAAACTATCGTGAGACTGGGTTGAATCTGGACCGAGACCACCCCCTTTGGTCTGACCATATTTTGGTCCATTGGTTGGGACGATGCTACGCGGCAGCTCTCACACTTGCCAATTTGGTTTGCACCAAACTGAGCTGTTCAGTTTTAATAATCCCTACAAACTCCTTAATGTTCAACTTGTGACACCATCGTAATACATTCAAGCATTTTCTAAAGGTTTTAAAACGGGTGGTGTCGGGTCACTGGGGGCACGGAATGACTGCAGAGAGAATGTAAAGACGCAACCTGGTCTCATGTCAAGTCGTGATTCAGCAGCACGAAATATACATTAATCTATTGGTTTCGTGATATTGTGATGAAAAGCTCCTCATTTTTGTCACGGCAGCAAAAATTCTTTCTAATTCATTCTGTGATGGCTGCACGAAATTAACAGTGAAGCGGGGGGGGGGAGGTTGGGGTGGTTATGGTTAGGGTGGGGGAGAGGAGTAGGGTTAGGAATAGTGAGTTTTTTTTTAACTCACTATTCCTAACCCTAAACGTCACGAAAATTTGACTGATTTCATGACGGGAGGACGAAAAAAAATGTGAGACTGGGCTGAAAGAGGAGGGCAACAACTGGTGAGTTCATCTGATCCACACGGGAACAAACAAATACTCTGATATCAAACTTAGAAAGAACTGGGTTTGAAAGATTTACAGAGAGAGAGAGAGAGAGAGAGGAGGCTCCTGAAGTACAAGACGGACAGATATTTGACAAGGAAGAATTAAAAAAGCGACGTTCATCAAGCAAACATGTCAGAGAAAACCAAAATAGGACAAAAGCAATTTTACGCTCAGGCTCTCTGTCAGAGCTACGAGAATCTTACTGCATTTAAAAACTCATTTTGAGACCAATGTTTACTGATTTTCTGTAGAAGGTTTCTGACTGAAAACTGCACAATTAAATTTTTGGACAGATGTGAGTTTCCCATTTTTTCTTATTCCGTAGCTTCGCTCCAGCACCTCAGCATAGCCTGGTGTCAGGTACAGTAGTGTTCAGAATAATAGTAGTGCTATGTGACTAAAAAGATTAATCCAAGTTTTGAGTATATTTCTTATTGTTACATGGGAAACAAGGTACCAGAAGATTCAGTAGATTCTCACAAATCCATCAAGACCAAGCATTCATGATATGCACACTCTTAAGGCTATGAAATTGGGCTATTAGTAAAAAAGTAGAAAAGGGGGTGTTCACAATAATAGTAGTGTGGCATTCAGTCAGTGAGTTTGTCAGTTTTGTGGAACAAACAGGTGTGAATCAGGTGTCCCCTATTTAAGGATGAAGCCAGCACCTGTTGAACATGCTTTTCTCTTTGAAAGCCTGAGGAAAATGGGACGTTCAAGACATTGTTCAGAAGAACAGCGTAGTTTGATTAAAAAGTTGATTGGAGAGGGGAAAACTTATACGCAGGTGCAAAAAATTATAGGCTGTTCATCTACAATGATCTCCAATGCTTTAAAATGGACATAAAAACCAGAGACGTGTGGAAGAAAACAGAAAACAACCATCAAAATGGACAGAAGAATAACCAGAATGGCAAAGGCTCACCCACTGATCTGCTCCAGGATGATCAAAGACAGTCTGGAGTTACCTGTAAGTGCTGTGACAGTTAGAAGACGCCTGTGTGAAGCTAATTTTTTTGCAAGAATCCCCCGCAAAGTCCCTCTGTTAAATAAAAGACGTGCAGAAGAGTTACAATTTGCCAAAGAACACATCAACTGGCCTAAAGAGAAATGGAGGAATATTTTGTGGACTGATGAGAATAAAATTGTTCTTTTTGGGTCCAAGGGCCGCAGACAGTTTGTGAGACGACCCCCAAACTCTGAATTCAAGCCACAGTTCACAGTGAAGACAGTGAAGCATGGTGGTGCAAGCATCATGATATGGGCATGTTTCTCCTACTATGGTGTTGGGCCTATATATCACATACCAGGTATCATGGATCAGTTTGGATATGTCAAAATACTTGAAGAGGTCATGTTGCCTTATGCTGAAGAGGACATGCCCTTGAAATGGGTGTTTCAACAAGACAATGACCCCAAGCACACTAGTAAACCAGCAAAATCTTGGTTCCAAACCAACAAAATTAATGCCTCGCAGATGTGAAGAAATCATGAAAAACTGTGGTTATACAACTAAATACTAGTTTAGTGATTCACAGGATTGATAAAAAAGCAGTTTGAACATAATAGTTTTGAGTTTGTAGCATCAACAGCAGATGCTACTATTATTGTGAACACCCCCTTTTCTACTTTTTTTTTACTAATAGCCCAATTTCATAGCCTTAAGAGTGTACATATCATGAATGCTTGGTCTTGTTGGATTTGTGAGAATCTACTGAATCTACTGGTACCTTGTTTCCCGTGTAACAATAAGAAATATACTCAAAACCTGGATTAATCTTTTTAGTCACATAGCACTACTATTATTCTGAACACTACTGTAACTCAGTATTTAGTGCTTGACAAAGACTTCCTAAAGCAATCCCATGCCGATGTGGTTAAATCAGCTATTGATGAATGACTGTTCTAGATGTAGTGCCGTCGGAGGGAATTGGTAATCATGGATCCCCCCCAGCTGTTGTGTCCTGAAGAGGTTTGTGCAACATGTTCAAATATCATTGAAACCACAGATGGACCCATTCGCCTTCTGGTCCTCACGTGTCCAACTTTGGTGGCACCTGGTTGGAAAAATCCAGTCAACATTTAAACATGTTTGTCATGAAGAATCACGTCCAACAGTGGGCGGTGTCACACTTTATAAACACAGTCTCTCTTTTTGTTTTCTAGATTTCTAACTGCTTGCTGTTGATGATCCTTCTGCTGTTTACAGCTTTTTACAAGGAACATTTGCTGCTTGACCGGTTTCCTTGGCAACACCGAAGCACATCCAGCACCGAGCCCCACTTGTACCATGCTGCCTCATCAGTTCGAGTCCCGCCTGACACTGCAGTTTCAACGGAACGTACAAACACACGCCACAGGTACAACGGCGAGCGACACGGTGCAATGACAGGAGAGGAGGTCGTGGGTGCGTGCCGTGTGCCAGCATGGTGGTTTGTTTTATAGGTACTCAGTTTTTCCTACAAAGAATAATTAACGAGCGAAGAACTCAAGGAGCAGAAGGTGGTGGGGGGGGTGTGAATCCTGCACAATCTCTCCATGACAACCACGTGGTCACACGTGACGGGCATCATTTATGAATTAATGATGGACAGCTGCATATTTTTTTGCACATTATGTGCGACGTGCACTTGCTGTTTGACCCGACGCTCGTCCACAGTCTGCTTCACTCCGTGCTGCTTTTGCTTTGCCTCCTCTCTCTCTCTATTAAATTTCCAGTCACACAACAGTGCAGTGGATAGCCCTCCCTCCCCACCGCTGCCTCACCCCCTCCCTCACACATGGCTCAACAGTCTGTTCATGGAGACGATGCCGTGGTCCAGGATCTCACCACATCTGTCTTTTCACCGTCTCCGTGCACATCGCTGCTACCTTGTTTGTTACTTTAAAGAGTGCCCCCCTCTTGCATTTGGCTTTGTGTGTCTGTGCTGCAGTGTGTGCAGCGCCCCCCCTCCCCCTGCTGTGGTGGGAGTGCAGAGCTCGTGCAATCAGGTCGACATTTACCCGGCTGATTGAGTGGACACCGCAGGCCGATAAATGAATAAAGATGGCCACCGCTGCCAGGATTAATGCACCTCATATGAAGACAGAAAGCTCGCCGTCTATTCCTGCCTCTGTGCCTGCTGCCATGGCACAGCGGAGGCACGCTGGGCTGTGATCAGGGGGAGAGACCCGTGTCATCGGCACGGTGCGGAGACGTAGGTGGACCTATGTTACCTCGGAGGCCCCAACAGAGCCCTGATCCGTATCTGATGGGGAGACGGAACGGCAGCAGCGGCAGATTCCAACCTCTCGGGTACCCAAACGGACATTAGCACAGTCACGACTTGTGAGACAGGGGCGAGCGCTCTGAGGCGTGTACCCTCCAACATAAGATTTTCACCTACACAGGAAGAAGCAGCACTTTCAAACACAGAGTTAAACAGGCCTGCACCGCCGCCGCTACCGCTGCAGCTCTTTGATCAAAAACAGCCAACCACATCCCGCTGGGACGGTTTGATGGTCACACACCCGCCCGAGTGGGCTTTAGGTATGAGGCCTCAGAAGGCCAATCTAATTTTAGGTCATAAAGCCAACAAGTAACATCCTGAACAACAACTTTTCTGTTGTTGTAATTTTGTCTCTGTGCACCAACACGAAACGATTCAAGTGTCGGACTTTCAGCTTTACTTCAATGACTTCAATAAAAGTGTTGCATTTTCTGGAGTATAAGTTGCACCTGCCAAAAATTGCTGTTGAAGAGGGGAAAACAAAACAAAACAAAAAACAACCAATATACAAGTTGCACCATTTTTCTGTATTATCAACTTTGTAATTTTGGATTTTACTCTATTGTTGTTGTGTATTATTAGCTTTTATTCTTTCATTATTAGAATTAATTTGGTTTAATGATTTGATTCTCACAAAAGTCCAATATAAATAGTCATTATAATTATTATTGTTCATAACCAATGTGCGATTTTTCTGCATGTAAGTCAAAGGACCTCCCAAAGGAAAAGACAGTATAAATAATTAGACAAACTACACTGAACAAAAATATAAATGCAACACTTTGTTTTTGGTCCCATTTTTCATGAGCTGAACTCAAAGATCTAAAACATTTTCTGTATACACAAAAGACCTATTTCTCTCAAATATTGTTGACAAATCTGTCTAAATCTCTTACTTCTCCTTTGCTGAGATAATCCAACTGACCTCACAGGTGTGACACATCAAGATGCTGATTAGACAGCATGATTATTGCACAGGTGTGCCTTAGGCTGGCCACAATAAAAGGCCACTCTGAAATATGCAGTTTTGGTTTACTGGGGTGTCTGAGAACCAGTCAGTATCTGGTGTGAACAACATTTGTCTCACACAGTGCAACACATCTCCTTTGCACAGAGTTGATCGGGTTGTTGATTGTGGCCTCTTGGTCCACTCCTCTTCAATGGCTGTGCAAAGTTGCTGGATATTGGCAGAAACTGGAATGTGTTGTCATATAATCCAATGGGTGACATTAGGGTGGTCCTCTGCAGTACGCCAAAAATGTGACTTTCTGAAGGTGCTTCCTGACAAAATTCTTCATCTTGATAAAAAAATGTTTTTGCACAAAATTTTATTTCAATTCGACTATTCTATCCACTGTTGCACGTGGGGTGGAAACTGCAATGGAGGAGAAGCAAACCCCAAGGCTGTGGGTCTGGGGCCCACATAGGGTCCTGGAAGCTGAAGGGTTCTACTGCTCTGAAATGCATTCTCCTGCACTTCAAATACAGGCTGCTCGTCAACCTGCTCTGCATCACTGTCTGACACACCTCCACCCGTACCTTAGACTACTCCCCAGTATTCTACACTTTAGAGACCAGCCAACACTTTGAACCACCTATGCAGGTCATCAGCTTAGATGGTGCCAACGTGTTGTTTTCAAGCAATAAACTGAAATTTCACAGAGAATTTCATCAGTTGATTTAAGAAAATTTTGTGAAATACTGCAGTGTGAGTATTTATTTGTAATCACAAAGTTACACGTCCTGACAATCGAGTAGCACCAGAGCATAAGTCACAGGACCTTCAAAACTAGTAAAAAGGTGTTCTGAAGAGGAAGGTCTAACCTCACCAACCCCCATGAGCAAGCACACAGGCAACAGTGGTAAGACAAACTCCCCTGGACATTTTTGTGATTGTAGTAAGAAACCTCAAGCAGACCAGACTTGGAGGGGTGACCATCTGCTTTGGCCAAACTGACAAAAAAATTAAAAAATCTAAAATCAAAGTTCAACAAAGAATTGTCAAACATGCAAAACAGTGAGGCCAAGTGTCCAGATAGAATGAGGCAGACAGGAGAACACCAGCTTGACCCCGAGATCCTCCAACTCCACTTGGTGGTGTAGAGACAAAATTACACCCCCCACAACCGCCATCTGTCCAAATACTTATGGACCTGACTTTATATACACATCACTGTTTCACACCCTTCTCCTCTTCTTCTCCTTCTCATCTCCCCCTGTGTGACCAATAACACGTTGACCAATTGTGCAGTGATGCTTAATAATAAGAATAAAGCATCTTCTGCTCCTCCGGCACTTATTCCTGTCAACATCTCCTGCAGCGGGCATAAAACAAATGCTGCCCCCCCGGCCTACGGAGCCCGGTGTGCCCCGCAGTGTTGCTGCTGCCACCAGGCTGCACAATCTGCATCTCCTGCGGCCTCTCATCTTCGAACCGGCCCCAACGGCTCTGACTGTTCTACCCGTAAAGACAATGGAGGCTGACAGCGGGATAGTAGCCGCGCGACCAACAGCAAGCAGGAAGGTCGCGAGAAAGAACAGCCACGGTGTGCCGAGGCTGTAATGGAGGCGAGCACGTTCACCGGTGTGATCACCGACTTTTAATGCAGCCGTCGTAAATCTATATGAGGCGTATTAATGGAAACACACTCAGATGTGCTGCGTTGTGATTGTTAAAGCGTTACAGGAGATATTTTACAATTGTGTCAGTGAGCTCAGATGTTTTGGTGCCATTTCAAAGTCACACTGGAGCGTCATGTAGAACTTAAAACCTTTAATTCTGCATCAGCGGAACTCACAAGAACACTGAGAACTGGACACGGAAGAAAATGGAAATCAAAGGATGGAATTTTTTTTTTCCTCTCCTGAACTTTTACAACCCCAATTCCAGTGAAGTTGGGACATCTTGTAAAATGTAATTTAAAAACAGAATACAATGATTTGCAAATCTTCTTCAACCAATAGAGGGTTTTCAATCACGTGACCGATTTGCTGCAGGACAGGTGCCGTCTCCATTCTGGATTACAAGGAGGCTGGCACATGATAGAAAAATGGAGAGATTGTCCGGTTATTATGATGCTTTAAATCCTCAAGATAAAGCTATTTATCGTGATAGATGTGTAGCAGTCGGTTCAGTGGATCCGTATCTTATACCAGATAGTGAATTTAGCGGTGATGTAACAAACTGGCCGACAGTGTCACACTGCGATATTGTGAACTAGGAAGCTGCCGACCAGATCAGCCTCGCCGGCCTCCTGCAGAGCATCACAGTGAAGCTCTGAAAGCGGAGGTCGTCTTGAAGTCCTGAGCGATTTCTCTCACCAGACGCTGGAAGGGCAGCTTGTGGATCAGCAGCTCGGTGCTCAAGGACCACAATGTAAATAAGCATCCGTATTGGAAGCGTTCTTGTGTTATCCTCGGCAGTATTTTTGTGTATTCTTATATAATTTTATTGCCGAATAAAATAAAATAAAATTCTGGGAGCAGTGGATTTCTGGTAGCGGTGGATCTCTCTCAGCGCCACGGTGCCGTGAGGCTTCTTCACACCGACGATGAAGCTTCTGCAATTGTTCACCAAATGCACGAAGTGTAATCACAGCGGCCACCGCGTCGTAATCCAGAATGGCCGCGGGACACAAAATGACGTGACAGATACGTCACACGAAAACCCTCTATATTCACTTGAATACACCACAAAGACAAGATATTTAATGTTCAAACTGATAAACTTTATTGTTTTTGTGCAAATATTTGCTCATTTTTAAATTGATACCTACAACATGTTTCAAAAAAGTTGGGATGGGGCAACAAAAGACTGGGAAAGTTGATTAATGCTCAAAGAACACCTGTTTGGAAAAAGGTGAGTGTCATGATTGGGTATAAAAGGAGCATCCCCAAAAGTCTCAGCTGTTCACAAGCAAAGATGGGGTGAGGATCACCACTTTGTGAACAACTGCGTGAAAAAATAGTCCAACAGTTTAAGAACAATGTTTCTCAATGTTCAATTGCAAGGAATTTAGGGATTCCATCATCTACAGTCCATAATATAATCAGAAGTTTCAGAGAATCTGGAGAACTTTCTACACGTAAGCGGCAAGGCCGAAAACCAACATTGAATGCCCGTAACCTTTGATCCCTCAGGCGGCACTGCATTAAAAACCTACATCATTGTGTAAAGGATCTTACCGTGTGGACTCAGGAACACTTCAGAAAACCATTGTCAGTTAACACAGTTCGTCGCTACATCTACAAGTGCAAGTCTGTATTTTCTATCTATTAAGGTGCAGCTCCATCCAGGGATGGGTGTGGTAATTGTGCTGGAGACCCTCCTGTCCTGTGCACCAACAGCTTTTCCTGTGTATTCATTTTGTGAATTGTTTCTGTAATTTGTCTGTATAATGGCCCAAGCAGAGGGTCACCCCTTTGAGTCTGGTCTGCTTGAGGTTTCTTTCTCAGAGGGAGTTTTTCCTTACCGCTGTTGCTCTGGGGGATAGTAAGGTTAGACCTTACTTGTGTGAAGTGCCTTGAGGCAACTCTGTTGTGATTTGGCACTATATAAATGAAATAAGTTAAATTAATAAAATTAAGTTAAAACTCTACCATGCAAAGCGAAAGCCAAACATCAACAACATCCAGAAACACTGCTGCCTTCTCTGGGCCTGAGCTCATTTGAAATGGACAGATGCAAAGTGGAAAAGTGTGCTGTGGTCTGATGAGTCCACATTTCAAATTGTTTTTGGAAATCATGGACGTCGTGTCCTCTGGACAAAAGAGGAAAAAGACCAGCCAGATTGTTACCAGTGCAAAGTTCACAAACCAGCATCTGTGATGGTATGGGGGTGTGTTAGTGTCCATGACATGGACAACTTACACATCTGTGATGATACCATCAATGCTGAAAGGTACATTCAGGTTTTGGAGCAACACATGCTGCCACGGAGACCCCGGACTGTTGAACAACTGAAATCAGTAATGCAATGAAGACACACATCCCAAGCATCTGAAGAGGCGTGCAGGATCAACAGCATATCACCATGAAAAAAAAAATCAAAATGATCCGCACAGCCACAGCGCTCTCAATCCGAATAAAGTTTGATTAAAAATTTCAGTTGTTCCCACCAGAACAACTGAAGTCATACATCGAGCAAGAATGGGAAAGAATTCCACCTACAAAGCTTCAACAATTAGTGTCCTCAGTTCCCAAACGCTTATTGAGTGTTGTTAGAAGGAAAGGTGATGTAACACAGTGGGAAACATACCACTATACCAGCTTTTTAGAAACATGTTGCAGGCATCCATTTCAAAATGAGCAAATATTTGCACAAAAAACGTAAAGTTTATCAGTTTGAACATTAAATATCTTGTCTTTGTGGTGTATTCAATTGAATATAGGTTGAAGAGGATTTGAAAATCATTGGATTCTGTTTTTATTTACATTTTACACGACGTCCCAACTTCATTGGAATTGGGGTTGAACTTTTATCATACTGAAGTGCCAGCTGCCTGTTTAATGCCGAAAAATTAAGCCAATGCTGAAGTGTCAAAACCTGCGATTCTTTGAATTTCCATTGGAAGGACCATCAGTCCACATTACTTCCTCTGTAACAGATGTCATATCATCAGGTATGAGAGTTGCCATAAAGATGGTCAATGAAAACATTGCTTTTCTCCTTCGTGCCCGAGCGCATTAAGAAGGTCGTACTGTCACTATTCATAGCTTTTTGCAATTTCACAGTTGTGGGGAACTTAGACAAATTTCACATCCAGCTCAACAGTGACCGTCTGCTAACTGTTGTCATGTTAAGTGTGAATGGCCACATATTTTCTAAGTGCCACACAAGTGGTTTAAGATGTTTGTATCACCAGGAATTTGGCCGACACCTGCCGTGAGAGGGTTCGATGGGCTCACTCAGCGCACTCGCTGTCTTTCAGCCGCTGATGTGCACAAATAGCTGTTGCAACAAGTGTATGAGGCGTTAGAAGCAGCTATGATTTTACACGTATTGCATACAATTCCTGCTTCATGCACAATTTGACCAAATTTGCACTGTTTAGGGGCCCTTAGGATGGGAAATTTGTATTTTCATGTTTTAATTTTCTTATGTATACGTTGTCACTTCAGTTTAAGTGTTTTAATATTTTTCCGTACAGCTTTTATTGAATATTGTAAAGAACTTTGCATTCATGCTATTTGTGTTAAACATACGTAAATAATTATTAGATCTGTGAATATTCATTAACATCTTTTTATTTCAGTTTGTTGTTTGATACAAACAGCATTTCAATGTCCAATGGCAACGTGGAAACAAACCCAAGTTGTAATGGTGGTGACTATTTTTTGAATTATGCAAACACACAAACCTGATAACATCCTCATCAATCCCGAGTTGGCAAGTTGAGTGTTGTAACAATTAGCAGAAAAACTCCACGTTGTCTTTTGTGCTCAACCGACTGAAGGCCAAAGTGAATTCAGTCCAGCAGGCGATGATCAGAGTATTTATGTGTAATTCCTCAGTCAAAAGTGACAACCTGAAGTTAAAGATAAATAAACGTTAACCCTACAGTCACAGTTAAAAACCAGGGCAACGGGCAGGTGTTTGTCTCTTGATGGGTGTTCCCAGCTCGTGGTTACTTTGTGCTAACGTACACAATGATTAATGACGAATTATAAAAGATAGAAAACCAAACAGTTGTTACGAGTTTTTCCTCCATGCTTGACCGCTTAACAGAACCAAAAGGAGATTCAGTCAAACATCTTTCACAGGGACGTTCTTGTATCGGCAGTTAGCATGCTAACATCTCTGCAGCATGTCTTGTAAATCACTTCAGAGGCGTTATCTGGTTACAAAAACAGCATTTTTAGAATTTGAAGTCTTTATTTCTTGTAAATGTTGACAAAATATGAGGAAAATGTTTAACAGATTTACAGAGGAAAAACAGTTGTTTTGGAGCATCTCCCGCCATCTTGGATTATTTTGTTTAACATCACGCTGCCTTTTTACTCGGATTGGCAGTCACCAAGTTACTCACCATTTGCACAAAATAAACTTCTCATTTATTTGGCCCCTCCTAGTTGGTGGCATAGCAACCATTGTTGCTCCCTTGTGGCTACAAAATTGAATGTCTGCTCATCTCTGCCATGTTGCCTTAGTAAACGTCACAGTGGATCTAATGTTGCCACACTACATGCTAATAATCAATCAATCAATCAATCAATTTTTTTATATAGCGCCAAATCACAACAAATAGTTGCCCCAAGGCGCTTTATATTGTAAGGCAAGGCCATACAATAATTATGTAAAACCCCAACAGTCAAAAACGACCCCCTGTGAGCAAGCACTTGGCGACAGTGGGAAGGAAAAACTCCCTTTTAACAGGAAGAAATAAGGAGGAATTCAAATGACATTTCAAAAACGATTGAAAGAGAAATGAAATCTTCGTTCCTAGTCTCACCTATGGTCATGAGGGTTGGGTCATGACCGAAAGAACTAGATTGCGGGTACAAGTGGCTGAAATGAGTTTCCTTAGGAAGGTGGCTGGTGTCTCCATTAGAAATAAGGTGAGAAGTTCGGTCATTCGTGGGGAGCTTGGAGTAGAGCTGCTGCTCCTTCACATTGAAAGGAGCCAGCTGAAGTGGTTTGGGCATCTGGTAAGGATGCCCCCTGGGTGCCTCCCTACGGAGGTGTTCCAGACTCGTCCATCTGGAAGGAGACCCCGGGGA